>NW_020175018.1:11740590-11783216 GCF_003031525.2 Neophocaena asiaeorientalis asiaeorientalis | reverse complement strand
AAAACAAAAAAAAAAAAAAAAAAAAAAGTCACATTTGCAAAATGTGTTCCAGCATCTTCCCATAGGGCACTATCAGTAGAGATTTGAAATAAGAAACATGTACCTTTAAACACACAAGTAGCAAAGAAAAAACCCAAACAAACACACACCCTGGTTTCACTGAATAAAGTTAGTCACCCATGAAAGCAACCTAAATCACAAAATTAGTGTGGCACAGACGGCTGGGGGTGAGGCCGCGGATATATGTTGCTTGGTTTTCAGTATTCCTAATTATCGGAGACCTTATAAAAGCAAACACCTGGCTTTGGTGGGATGGCATCCTCTCCACCCTCCCCCAGGGGGCTGCAGCAAATCCTCTTCCTCAGGGAAAGCACAGTGTTGTTGCTTCTGCTCTGCCCCAACTTCACTTCTACAGCAGCTTGAGGAGGTGTGTGCCTCCGTGGGAAGACCACTGAGACTAAGCAGCTTTCCCAAACAGCTAGAAGTCAGCTTAGGGTCAATTTAGTTCAGCAAATGCCCACTAGAACGGAGGAGACCCTTTTGGGCAGACTCTTTGAAAGTAGTGGCCAAAAGAAGAGACTGGAGGAATGTGAGATCTAGAAATCAGAATCAACAGGCTGGGGTCCGAGAGTGCCAGAGGACAACCCTCCACAGTTGAGGAAAGGCTATCGTAGTCCTTCCTCAGTTAGACGGTGATACCTACTTTACCAAGTGGATTATTGCAATGTGTGTTTCTAAAATTAAAGGCATAGCATAAGTACTAATATTAAATACCACTGGTGGTGCCTTGAAGCCCCGTCCCACTGGGAATGGAGAAAAACCACAGTTCAGACTCAAAGTAGGGGACAAATACCTTGGTTGTAGGCCATTGACAAGATCCCTGAAAGACTGTTTGGAAATGTTAACCCCCTGCTATCCAAACTCAATGGGAAGGATAAAGATTTTCTAAAGCTGTACTGAGGGTAAGGAGAGAGACTATCTATCCAACTCAGGGTGGGCAGGAAAAAAAAAAAAAAGGTAGTAATACAGTATGATCTCCTAATCCTAAAAGCAAAGTTTATAAACATTCACTTTTAACATCCAAACTAAGGCAATGCCCTTCCCCCCGTCTCTCTGAACACGGCCAGCACTTCAGATGCCCAGCCACCTCACAGGCTCTGGCTGACCTGATTAGCAACTCTAATTTTTACAAAAACCCCACTATCATAAAAAGCTTAAAACTGCAGATGTGAGGAACTTACATTTTATATTCTACATTTAGTAGCTGATGTACATATAAGGAGTTCAATAAAAGATATCCCTCTCTTCATAACACATTAAATAAGTCCCAGCACAACTGACTGCTTCCAAAACTACCACCGAAGAGCTGCCCAGTAGTCCTGGCTGAACAAGAGCTCTTCCTCACCATTACTCATGACGGGGTGCTGTGCTGATCTCAACATAATTGAAGGACCATGATTTTTCCAGAATATTTTTATTTTACCTCTCAGGCTCTTCTTCCCAAGTGTCCCAACATTCATTTGAATAGAATCTTTAATAGAAACCAGCACATCAAACCTTCCAAAGAGGCAGAAAATGGTTTGCTGATAACCATGGGAGAGGGTGATCAGCTTTTGGCAGAACAAAATGACTTCACTGCCTTAGTACTGAAATTAGTAGGAGTAATACAACAATTTCTCCTCACATATAAAGGCTAGGATCCTACCTAAAACCCACTGCTTCTAACGTGAGAAAAAGAGAAGGAGCAACTGAGCTTGATTGTAAGTCACTTCTGTATTCTCTGTTAGGTACACAGAGATGACTGTCAACTGGTGAAGTTTCAACACTAAGAGAAGAAGATATTAACGTGGCAAACAACCAAGAGGTAATATCTAGTTTCTAGGTTAAAAAATCAATATATATATATATATTTTAATAAAGTTTTAAATACAAAGTGCTTTTTATATATCGAGAATGATACAGTGTTAATGAATACATCCCTGTTTTGTAACCTCGATTACAAGAGTTAACTGGTAAGTAAGTCTTTCTTTCCCCTTTCCAAACAACGTTTAACAACTAAATGCCTTGATGGTAGGAGCTTGAGGATCAGAGGCCATTGCCAGCAAAGTCTCTCACTTTAGAGCAAAGCCAAACTTTTAGAACAAAACTTCACCCCAAATCCAAGAAAAGTTATTTTTATTTTAAGGAAAAAAAGTTTCCACTAAGAAATAATAAGCCGGTAAGTTTATGGAAAAGTTAACATAACAGTAGCACCCTGTCCCTACCCTGGTGACAACTTCAGGTATGTTACACAGCTTAAAACATCCTGAACATGCTTTTTTAACCTAAAACCTCTGAGAGATCCTCAGAAAAGGTCTCAGAATAGCTGCTTTTCTTGTTTTTTTTTGGTAGATATAGCTATGTGGACTTGTAAACTTACGCAGCTTTATCTATAATATGAGAGCATGAATCTGTGGACTACTTCCTAAAATTAGGACTCTTTCTTTCTGCCTTTTAAAACACATTCCAGCACTCCTAAAGAGCCAGGAGGATTAGCTCAGTGTACCCCTCTACGAGTATCTCCCCCACCAGTGTATTTTCAAGACTCCTCTTTTCTTGGGTAATTGTACCCCACAACTTGCCCCACCCAAGTATAACCTGACACTCAAAATTCTGCTACTTGGCTACTCTCAGTCTGACAGTTGGAGTGTCACTGTAGCACTCTATTAGCTCCTGAAGTTCACAGGTAACTCTCAGCCGTGACTTCTGGCTCCTTCCCAGTAACTGTGGTCATTGACTGACCTCTTCAGGAAGCACCGTAATCTAAGACAGAGTGAATCGGCTGGAGCAGCCAATGGTACCGTGGTCAGAGAGTCAAAGCAGGCTAGATGTCTACTAGCCACAGAGCAGATCCCACTGTGTGGATGCTACAATTAAACAGGATCTGGGACAGCAAACCAGTTAGAAATACCTATGTCTGGCACCCTAGAGAATTACAATTACAAACAGTTGTTTAAACTAAATGTTAGTACTAAAATATAAAACTCTGACTTATCAAGAGTCTGAAACACATTGTGACAGTGGCATCTTACAGAATTTGAAGCTTGTACCATAAGTTATTTGTTTCTTACTTAGAATGTCACCCTCTTAGTATCTCCATAGTTTTGGTTAAAATACCCTTTAGAAAGAATAAACCCAGGTAAGAGAGCTCTGTTAATCAACGTAGTACCCTAGGAACCACATTATCTGTAGTTATTACATAAGTAGCATTTCATTCAGTGAAGCAGCTACCAAAACAAACCCACATTACCTAAGTATCTATAGTAAGAGCAAAATAAAATTCCAATATGACCTTGTAATAATGAGTGATCAAAAACTGCTGCCACCTGAAATGGAACTGGTGGGCTGGAGTCCAATTCCAAGTGCAGGTGTCTCTATCACCAAGTCCACCTGCCTCATTCACAATGGGCCTGAAGGTTTACCTTGCCAGGTGTGAGGTGGGGTAACTTATCCCCATTACCCACTCCAGGCCTGGAACATACAAATTTGAAGAATTAAGATTTTTTAATTGGCCTACTTAGAGCTGGTCTTTCAGAAATATCTTCCTTTTTTTTAAGCTTCTCTCATAATAGCAAGTAGCACGCATCATCTGTGCCCAGATTTGCATAATTACCATAGTTTATTTTTGTGCCTGCCACTCAAGGGCCAGACCCTGTTTTTAGTTAGCCTCAGTCGTATTCTGCTCAGCCTTTGCAGCTTCGTAGGACTTGGTACAAGAAGTCACATGCCTGTGGAAACTGTCCCTCCACATAAATCTCTTTGCACAGATATTACACTCATATGGCTTTATGCCTGTGTGAATTTTCATGTGGCCCACGAGATGATGCTTCATTTTGAATTTCTTACCACAGACACCACAGCCATAAGGCCGAAGACCAAGGTGCATGCTCATGTGTCGATCTCTCTGACTCTTGTGAGTGAAACTTTTCCCACACTGACAAGGATACAGCTTGTCGGTGGCTGAGAATCCTAGGTGGGAAGCTTCTTCTTTAATCCCTGTTACCATTTCAATATTCTCACTGTAGCCTGTTGCTAGGGCAGCCTCCTGTCTGTGCCCAATGAGATTCCCATCCGACCTCTCTCCAGAAAACTCTTCCATGGAAGAGCCATAGAAATCCACCTGCTCGTCATAATTGCTTTCATCAGCCTGTTCATCAAACTCTGCTTCCACTTTCTTTTCCCCGATGTGAAAGTCTTCCTCTACTCCCGAGGGCTGGACCGAGTGCTCTGTCTGCATGGTGTTGATGGACTCTGTGACCTGGTGCTCATCGTAGGATGCATGCACATCCATGCCCTCGCACGCTTGCTCAAAGCGCTCGGGCTTCACATGGATCCAGCGTTTGTGAGCCATTATGCTGGGCTTGCTGTACATGGGCCGGGTGTAGTGGAATTCGGCACTGTCGCTGGCCCCCTCCTCCCCATCCTGGCTCGCCATCTCAGTGCTTAGCCGGTCATGCTCTGTGGACGAGTTGCTAGGAAGGTATTCATGCTCGGTGAGCTGAGATGACAGCTCGTCTTTGGTGCTCTCCTCTTCATTCTCTCCATCCCTCAGTTCCTGGGCTTTGGGGAAATCCGTATGGCCCCCTGAGCCCAACTCAAAGCTCTCTACCAGGCCATTGTAACTACTGCTGCTGGGAGACTGGTGGTCACTGCCATGATTTAGCTTCTGACAAAGGACTGTAGGGTTTCCTTCTAAAACCTCAGTGCATTTGTCTACCACATGCCACATCTGGAGGAAGCTTGCAGCTGTTAAGTAACTAACAATTTCTGGAGCAGGCATTACTAGACGTCCCGTGTAACTTGATAGGAGAATGTTCTCAAACACCCTGGGGTTCATCACATCAGGCAAAACAATCCTCCTGCTGTTTTTTAGGAGTACCTGGTCACAAAAGTAGGGTGAACTGGCAGCAAGAACGGCTTTGTGTGCTCGGAAAATGTGGCCTTGGACAACAATGGAGACATCACATAATTGTCCTTGCTGGCGCTGCTGGTTCAGTTTCTGCAGAATGGTGCTGGAAAAATCAGGAAATTCTACTCGAAAAGAGTTTGTTCCAGGCTCCATTTCATCACAAATCTTGTTTGGTGCTACAAGAGAAAGAAAAATTAGTACTAATTCCAGCCCAAAGAGAAACTTATTGATCACTAAGAAAACTAAGACAAGTTCCACAGTTCCATAAAGTCCCCTGGCCTGTGGGCATGGTGGGTGGAGCATTCATTCCCCAGAGCAAGGCTTGCAGGTGCGAGTGTGCCAAAAGAAGGAACGAGCCACCATTCTTTATGGTATTAACTCTTGATACCGCCTGTGTCTATGAGTGGGAAAATAGAATCCAGAGATATTTGTAAGCTATATAAATCTCAAGTAAAACAAAGTAAATATTTCTAGTCAAAACAAACACAATACCTGTTCCAAACGACAGAATTTTTAAGAGGCCTCAGGTTCAACCCATATTTGACAAGTTGGGGTGAGGAAGGAATTGTGGAAAAAAGGAAAAGCACATGTGAAGGCTCTCAGGCAGAAATGATCATGGTAACTTCAAGGAACTGAAAGGAAACCACCAGGCTAGAACCCACTAAGGGGTCAGGGGGCTGAAGAGATGGGGCCAGAACAGTCAGGCCTTTGGTCCTTCAGCACCACAGGGGTGAACTCGCCTAGGTCCCAAACAATATGGGTTTCTCTAGTTGCTGTCAGCATTTAAGCCCTTTAAGAGCTTCTCATAATGTGAAGCAGAACGAAATGGCAAGGCAAGGTATTCTATCGGGTGATCTCCAAATTGTTTAAAAAGTTATAGAACAAAGAGGATAGTAAATACCGTCCCTGTTACTGAATGAACTCAATCTGAAAATAAAGTTATAACAAAGAATAAGGGATTGCCTGTGGCATTACTGTAAATATATTTTGTGGGATGAGTCAAGCATTAGAGACAATTCCTAACAAGAGTGATCAACGAGATGAACTCTGCAGCATGCTCAGGCCCCATAATTCCATAGTAAATTAAAACAAACCAGAAAACTCAAAAAAGATTTATTGGTGCTATTTGTCACCTAGGTCTAATACCATATCTAAACATTGCTAAATACCAGATTTTCTAAGTATGAGATAAAAGAAGCAGATAACCCAACAAAGGTTGAAAGTTATCTTTCAGAGACAGGGAGAGATGCCAAGAGAAGAAACTAATGTTTCCTGAGTAATTACTATATATTGGGTTGGCCGAAGTTTGTTTGGGTTTCTCTGTAACATGGAAATTTTTGGCCAACCCAATACCAGGAACTATATATCTTTTTTCACCTAATCTTTGTAACGACCCTGCAAACGTAGAGGACTGACATTCTTAAGTTCACTATTTCAAGTCACTTTCCTAAGGCTAAAATAAAAGCTAGTTTTTATTACGCTGGAATTTGAAGTCTAGGTCTCCGTGACTCCAAAGCCTATGCTATTTTTCCTATCACATCACTGCCTCTTCTAAGAAGATGCTAAAATACCAGATTAGTCATTAATAATTTTAAGAGGTAAGGCAGTGTTTTTAGAATGAAGTATTAATTTATGGTTTATAGCTCTTAAAACATTTCATAATAATTTAAAACAAACAAAAAAATAAGACCAGGAAATAAATTATTTAGGTATTTGTAATTTCAAAAGGAAAAGTTAACTACATAAATGTATATAGACTAGAATTCTGAGAACTACATCTGGACTCTCTTATTTCATCAGTAAAGAATTTTGATCTTAGCTATTTGAAAAAAGGAAGGGGGGAATAAAACACACGCATAAAAAAATTTACAAAAAAGATGTCAAAAAAAAAAAATCTCTCCATCATTTATTCCTAGTCCCCCACCTCCCCCGGAAGGAAATCACCATTAACAAACTCCTGTATATTCTAGAAACTTCTCTGCACATATATCAGAATAAATCATATACATCCTTTAAAAATTCCTACCCAGGGCTTCCCTGGTGGCGCAGTGGTTGAGAGTCCGCCTGCCGATGCAGGGGACACGGGTTCGTGCCCCAGTCCGGGAGGATCCCACATGCCGCGGAGCGGCTGGGTCCGTGAGCCATGGCCGCTGAGCCTGCGCATCCGGAGCCTGTGCTCCGCAACGGGAGAGGCCACAGCAGTGAGAGGCCCGCGTACCACAAAAAAAAAAGAAAAAAAAAAAAAAAAAGAGTTTACTTTGGTATAAGGAGAAGGTTAGGATCCAGTTTTTCCTTTCCCCTCCAAAATGGCAAGCCTGTTTTTCCTACACTATTTACTGAATAACTCATCTTTTCCTCAAGATTTCAAATATCTGTTGTGGAATTTTATGTGACCGAGATAAGGCTTTTAAAAACAGTTCTATAAAAATAAACGCCATAAGCGATGTTAGAGAAAATGGTGGAGTAGGAAGCTTTAGGTGTCAATCCCTCCACTAAAACAGCTAGTAAACTGTTAAAATGATCAGAATAAACCATTTCTGAACTCTGGAATCTGATCAGACACTTACAGCAACCAATGCAATGCCTGATGAAAGAAGAAGCTGCTAAACCTCGTTAAGAGCGCAGCATGCTGCACACCAGCAATAATCCCCATTCCTCAGCTCTGCCACAATTTGTAGGACAGTGGCCCAATTTCCAAGAGTGCTTGGCTGATGCCAGGGTGGCAAGAACAACACTGTCCAAAAATTTGGGGTTTTGCATCTTGGCCAGTCTGGCCAACCCACACAAGCTTTTTCTTGGCCCCCTCAGGCTGCAGTGGTTTTCCCAGTAGCATCCATCGGAAGATTTTAAAATACAAACACCACTCCCCATTCTTTGGGCCCAAATATTTAAGGAAATCTCTGTCAGGACACAGCCTATCCCATAGATAAAGCAACAGAAACTTCCGTGACTACATGCAACAAGGAATACAGACTTTGCAAAACAGTTTAGAAAAAAATCACCATATAGACAACTGCAGCCATCAACAAGAAACAAAAAAAAAATCCCCTAGGAGGGGAAGAATCTGATTCCAAGAGCTACCACATTAGAATACTAAAAATATCCAGTTCTGAACCAAAAATTACTAAGTATACAAAGAAAAAGGAAAATACGGTACATTCACAGGAAAAAAAGAATTAGAAACTATCCTTGAAGAATTCCAGACATTGTTAAGTGCTAGTCAAAGCTGTTAAAGTCAACTGTCTTGGATATGCTCAAATTGTTAAAGAAAACTATGGACAAGGAACTAAAGAAAATCAGGAGAACAATGGCGATAAAGAGACAGAAATTATAAAATGTAACCAAATAGAAATTCTGGAGCTGAAAAGTGTAAGAGCTGTATTATGGGCTGAGTTGTATCCTTCCAAAATTCCTATGTTAAAGCCCTAATCCCCAGTACTCCAGAATGTGACTATATTTGGATTTAGGGCCTTTAAAAAGGTAATTAAATTAAAACGAGGTTGTTAGGTTGGGACCTAATCCAAGCTGACTGGTATTCTTATAAGAAATAAAATTTGGACAGAGAGACATCAGGCATGCGTGCAATGTGAAGACACAGTGAAAAGTTGGCACCTGCAAGCCAAAGAGAAAGGCCTCAGGAGGAACCAAATCTGCCAACATTTTGATCTCAGACTTCTAGCCTCTAAAATTCTGAAAAAATAAACTTTTGTTGCTTAGGTCACCTAGCCTGTGGTATTTTATTATGGCAGACCAAGGAAACAAATACAAGTTGAAATTAAAAATTCATAATAAGGAGTCCAATGGCAGATTTAAGCAGGCAAAAGGAAAAAAATTCATCAAACTCAAATGTAAAGCAATTGAAATATCCAGTCTGAGGAGTATTAGGAATGAAGAAAAAGAAACACAATCTGAAGTACCTATGGAAAACCAACTATACCAACATGCAAATCAGAGTCTCAGAAGGAGAAAAAAGAATAGAAAAGATATTAAATGACATAATGATTGAAAACAACCTGAATTTGATGAAAGACATAAACCTCACACATCCAAGAAGCTTAACTCCAAGGAGATAAAATTAAAGAGATCCACATGAGATACACTGTTAAGTCAAATAGTGGAAAGCCAAAGACAATGGAGAATCTTGAAAGCAGCAAGAAAGAAGCCACTCATCACACAAAAGGGATCCTCAGTAAGACCAACAGCTAACTGCTCATCAGAAACCACAGCACTCAGAAGGCAGTGCACGACATATTTAAAGTGCTAGGATAAGGATCTGTCAACCAGGAATTCTACACCCGCAAAACTATCCTTTCAAGAATGAAGGAGAAATTAAGACATTCCCAGATATAAACAAAAGCTAAGGGTGTTTGTTACTAATAGGTTTCCTCTACAAGAAATGATAAAGGTGTCCTTCAGGCTGAGATAAAAGAACACTAGAGGGCTTCCCTGGTGGCGCAGTGGTTGAGTCCGCCTGCCGATGCAGGGGACACAGGTTCGGAGCGGCTGGGCCTGTGAGCCATGGCTGCTGAGCCTGCGCGTCTGGAGCCTGTGCTCCACAACGGGAGAGGCCACAACAGTGAGAGGCCCGCGTCCCGCAAAACGAACAAACAAACAAAAGAAAACTAGATAGTGATTCAAAGCCATATGAAGGAATAAAGACTACTGGTAAAGGTAACAACATAGGTAAATGTAAGAGCTGATATTATACCTTTGGTTTACAACTCCTCTTTTTTTCCTGAATGATTTAAAAGGCAAATGAATAAAACAATAATTATAAATCTATGTTATTAGGCACACAATGTATTAAGATGTAATCAGTGACAATAACAATAATGAAGAGGGAGGGATGGAGATGTAGAGGAGCACAGTGTTCATATACTATTGAAACTAGCTAAGTTTAAGATGTTAATTGTAAACCTCAAGGTAACTACTAGGAAAATAACTAAAAATATACATTAAAAGGAAAGAAGGGAATCAAAACTGTATACAAAAACAAAACAAAAATCTAAATTAAAAAGCAGTAAGGGAGGAGTTGAGGAACAAAAAACATGTAAGATACACAGAAGATAGCTAGAAATAAATGGTAGAAATAAATCCTCCTTTATCAGTAAATTACTTCAAATGTAAACGGATTAGCTCTCCAATTAAAAGGCAAGAGACTGGCAGAATGGATTAAAAAACATGGTTTATCTATATGTTGTCTATAAGAGACTCACTTTAGATACAAAGGCACAAAGATGTTGAAAGTAAAATAATGGAAAAGGTATGTCATGCAAAGAGAAACAGAAAGAGCGGTGTGGTGACTATATTATTATCAGACAAAATAGATTTTAAGTCAAAAAGGATCACTCCATCAAGAATACATGACAGTTAAAAACATATATGTACCTAGGGCTTCCCTGGTGGCAGTGTATAAGAATCTGCCTGCCAATGCAGGGGACACAGGTTCAATCCCTGTTCCGGGAAGATCCCACTGAGCAACTAAGCTGGTGCGTCACAACTACTGAGCCTGCGCGCCTAGAGCCCATGCTCCACAACAAGAGAAACCACCGCAATGAGAAGCCCACGCACCGCAATGAACAGCAGCCCCCACTCGCTACAACTAGAGAAAGCCCACGCGCAGCAACAAGGACCCAACACAGCCATAAATAAATAAATAAAAATTTAAAACAAAACATATATGCACCTAACAAAAGAAATATATATTAACAGAATTGAAGAGAGAAACATACACATCTACAAAACAGGTGGAGACTTCATTACCTCACTTTCAATAATGGATAGAAAAATAGGACAGAAGATCTATAAGGAAATAGAGGACTTTAACAATATTATAAATCAATTATACTGAAAAGACATATCGAGAGCACAAACAGAAAGGAATGAAGTTCTGATATATGCTGCAACATGGATGAACACTGAAAACGTTACACTAAAACAACATGCTAAACATTTATGTAAGCCAGACGCAAAGTACAAATGTATAATTCTACTTATGTGAAATATCTAGAATAGGCAAATTCAGAGAAAGTAGATTAGAGGTTACCAGGGGCTCAGGTGAGTGAGAAATGGGGAGTTATTGCTTAATGGATAGAGTTTCTATTTAGGGTGATGAAAATATTTTGGAACTAGAAAGTGGTGCTGATTGCACAACACTGGGGTATAATTAATGTCACTAAATTGTACACCTGAAAATGGTTAAAGTGGCAAATTGAATGATATTTATTATTATTATTATTTTAGATGTTGGGGGTAGGAGTTTATTAATTAATTTATTTTATTTTTGCTGTGTTGGGTCTTCGTTTCTGTGCGAGGGCCTTCTCTAGTTGTGGCAAGTGGGGGCCACTCTTCATGGCGGTGCGCTGGCCTCTCACCATCGCAGCCTCTCTTGTTGTGGAGCACAGGCTCCAGACGCGCAGGCTCAGTAGTTGTGGCTCACGAGCCTAGTTGCTCCACGGTATGTGGGATCCTCCCAGGCCAGGGTTCGAACCCGTGTCCCCTGCATTGGCAAGCAGATTCTCAACCACTGCGCCACCAGGGAAGCCCCCTGAATGATATTTATTTTTTACCACACATAAAAAAAAAAAAAAAAACTGGAAAAAAAGTCATGTAACTTTACTTTTAAGTTAACTGTGTCAAGGTGGTTAACAGTCTTTGTAATTTAGCAAGTATCTGACCTCTACCCTTAAATTTGAGTGAATGTGGCATTTCTACACATTCCCCCTCTCGTACAGGTTTTCCTGCTATATAAGCAATATTTACAAACTCACAGGCAGTTGTGACCTATATTAATAGTACAGTTGCCATTTCAATTGTTAAAGAGTTTCATAAAAGTAATTAACTCACTAAAAAAATTTTTTTAAAACCCCACAACATAAAACACTATATGCAAAGTACCGTGGGAGATTTCTAAGATGATGAAGGAATGTCACTGTCCAGAGTTTATAATCTGGTAGGGAGATAAAAAACACGCATACAACCCTGTTATTCAATGCAAAGCCTGATAAAAGTACCACAAAAGAATTACAAATCCAAGAGGAATTCAGAGGCGGGAACCTGGTATAACTCTAAAGTTATACATCCTGTCACTATAAATTTTGGTGTCACCAGGTTAAGAGGAAGACTTGAGAGCAGCATATAATTCTTCCCATCTACTAATCCTAACCAAAAAATCTAAGAAATACAGAAAAGCTAGTCTGAAAAGTTGGGATCAGAGTTATCTATATGCAACAAATTTTAATTAAGGATATAGTGGAGCTGGGGCCAGGATAAAGGGAGACACTGACCTGGCAATTCCACCTGGTTTAGCAACCAGGCAATTCTGGTAGCAGTAATCCTGACAGAGGACCAACAGATACCTGTTCATCTGGAAGGCCTGCAGCTAAAAAGCCAAGGCAGACTACAGGAAAGGTCTTGCATATTGGCAACATTCAGAGATGTCTGCATTGGGATACCAAAGGCTGCACACTGCCTCAGCAGAAAATTTTTAAAGACTTGACATGAGAGGGTAGCTCCAGGAAGGAGGCAAAAACATAGCCCATCCTTTGCCAGCCAAGGGCCCAAGAGACAAAAATAGGCCCCTGGTAAAACAATTTCACCGACACAGAAGGAAGTGCTCAAACTCTCTTAACAGTGCCTCAGACCTAGCCTCCAGCCCCAGCCATTCTACTCAAGCTAACCCTGGTGTCCATACAGTCAGCCCATCCTCCAGCAAAAGAGCTAAGAGTTGATTATAACAGCATTCAGGTATACAGTGAAGGACCCCAAAATAATCTTCCCAAAAAGGAGGAAATTTTCAGACCTGAACAAAATGTTTCCCAACATAGTTTTATTCTGTAAATAAATGGGGTCTGTAAATAGATTCTACAATAACCAAGAAAATAGTAAAGTGTAAACAAAGAGTACAGTTTAGATAGCATTTTTAAACTGATTTCCACAAACATGAAAACGCAGTCCCCATGAATGAAGTTTAAGGAAGATAAGACAAAACAGTAGAATGATATGAAAAAAAGAGCCAACTGAATTAAAGACAACATGTAAGGAAACTAAAATAGAGCAAAAATTTAAACAGGCAATAAGGAGAAGAATTGCAACTATAGAAAATGGAATCAATGATGGGGAAGGCACTTTGAGGAAATTTTACGCAGGAGAATGATAAAAATGTGAAAACAGCAAGGGAGAAGATAACAGAACAGAACAGAGAATAGAGATCCAACATATGGCTAATTAGCGCCCTTGAAGAAATAACAAAACGAATGGAGTAGAAGGAATAATCAAATAAAATATTTAATAGAAGAAAACTTGCCTGAGTGTAAAGCCTTGAGTATTCAGAAGAGTCGTGCCTCAGCAGTGGGGACAAATTAGCCCTAGACAAAATGCGGTTCTGGTCCCATTAAACAAAGCTTAAAAACAAGCCTCACACATGCCGCGGAGCAACTAAGCCCATGTGCCACAACTACTGAGCCTGAGCTCTAGAGCCCGTGAGCCACAACTACTGAAGCCCACGTGCCTAGAGCCTGTGCTGCACAACAAGAGAAGCCACCACAATGAGAAGCCCGCACACTGCAACGAAGAGTAGCCCCCACTCTCCACAACTAGAGAAAGCCTGTGCACAGCAATGAAGACCCAACGCAACTAAAAATAAAATTTTTAAAAAGCCTCAAAAGGATTAAAATATTTCCAAATAACTTAATTGTGTTCCAGAACAAAGCTTAAGGATATTTACATAATATAAAAAATCCAGAACCCAACAAGGTAAAATTCATGTCTGGCATTCAATTAAAAAAAAAAAAAATCACCTGGGATGCAAAGAAGCAAGAAAATATAACCCATATTAAGGAGAGAGAAAAAAGAAAAAACTGATCAACAGAAACAGAACCAGAAATGACAAACTTATACAAATGGTAGAAAATTCTACATCCCATGTGTTCAAGAAAATAGAGGAAAATTAAGCATAGTAGGTAGACAGGAAAACAAAAAAACCCAAATTGAACTTCTACAGACAAACACTGGATGAGAATAACAAAAGAATTAACATGAAGAAAAGATTAGTGAACTTGAAAACACAGCAACACAAACAACCTAAAATAGAAAAAAGCTGAAAAAAAAAAAAAACAGGAAGGGGGGAAACAGTATCAGTGAGCTGTGGGACAACTTAAAGGCACAAAATTGGAGTCTCTGAAGGAGTGGGAGGGTATAAAGCCCAAAATTTATTTGAATAACAGCCAAAATCTTCCTAAAGTTGATAAAAACTATAAAGCCACAGATCCAAGAAGCTTGACAAACCCCAAGCACAAGAAGTATGAAGAAAACTATATACCAAGGCATATCATAATCAAATCACTGAAAACTAGTAACGAAGAGAAAATCTTAAAAGCAGCCAGAGAAAAAGGATTCATTGTGTACAGAGGACCAAAGGTAAGAAAGGTTGCAAGATTCTTGTCAGAAACAATGCCAGCCAGAAGAAAGGAGACAATGCAAGACAGTAGACATCTTTAAAGTGCTGAAAGAAAAAACTGTCAACCTAGAATTCTATACCCAATCAAAATATCTTTCAAAATGAAGGTGAAGTACTTTTTTAGATATAGGAAAGTGAATAGAATCCATCACAAAAAAGGTCAAAAGTAAAAAGAACAGGTATATGAAAACAAAAAAATTTCAGACAACAATATTAATATCAAAGTAAATTCAATGTAAAAAGCATCAAATGAGGGGCTTCCCTGGTGGCTCAGTGGTTAGGAATCCACCTGCCAGCGCAGGGGACACAGGTTTGAATCCTGGTCCGGGAAGATCCCACATGCCACGGGGCAACTAAGACCGTGCGCCACAACTATTGAGCCTGCACTCTAGAGCCCGTGAACCACAGCTACTGAAGCCCACGCAAACCACAGCTACTGAAGCCCACGCACGTAGTCCCCGTGCTCAGCAACAGAGAGAAGCCACCGCAACGAGAAGCCCACGCAGTACAACGAGGAGTGGCCCCTGCTCACCGCAACTTAGAAAGAGCCCGCGCACAGCAACAAAGAACCAACGCAGCCAAAAATAAATAAATAAATAAATCTTTAAAAAAAAAGCATCAAATGAGGTGAAAGTTTATTGATAATTGATGAATTCTATAATTCACATGAGGGTTAACTTGAGAACTTCTATGTGTAAACGTAGTACAGTTTTCAAAAAAAAAAAAACACAACAGTGACAGAAACACAATTATAGTAAGAAATATAAATGTCCCTCTTTTAATCTTTAATAAATCAATAAGGCAAAAGATAATTTGGATCTAGAGGTTTAGACTGATTATCATTAATAATGCTAATTTAACTGAAACATACAACCTCTGTATCCTACAAATAATACATCTTCTTTTTCAGTTTCCATAGGACATTTACATAAATGATCATAAGTGGCCACAGAGAGCATCAATAAATCCCCCAAAGCAGAAATGCATACATGAGCTCATTTGATTACAAGTGATCACACAATAATAAATCTAGAAATGTCAAATTCACAAAATTAGGAATAAGAAATGAAATATAATCACATGATAGAAACTTTAAAATAGAAAACAATTTTCCCCTAATAAATTTTAAAGTCTCATTGATAAAAACTTTATAGAAAAATATAAAAAAAAAAAAAGAAAAATATAGAAATCTAACAGATCAATAACTATGGAGAAATGATAAAACATAATCAAATGACTGCCCAAAGCACAACGGGAAAATTCTTTGAAACTAATTCTTATACTATATAAACTGTTTCAGAGGGGGAAGAAGGGAGAAAGGGAACAAAGATAGGAGAAAATTTGCTAATTATTTTTTATAAAACCATGCTATCAAAACTGGACAACAAAGAAAAAACTGTAAGCCTATCTCACTTATTAACACAGAAAGAAACATTATAAACCACATGGCATTCTGGTTTATTTTAATCTCTTGTAGGTTGAGTGTATTATGAGTGTGACACACTGAAAAAATTGAGTTACTGGTACCATCACACTGAGGGCAAGATCCTATTTTATGATAAAATTACCACCAGAAGGTCCTCTCAAAAGCTCTTTTCCATTCAAGACCACTGCTAGTGGCACGTACATCATTACCTGTGCTTCCTTCTACAAGTGACAGGGAGTGGTGAGAGATAAATCTGGAAGGAATGACTGGTACTATCCTGCTGAAGGCTGAGTTTGAGCTTTAAATGTGGGCACTGGAGGCAGCACTGAAAACTTCTGTGTGACATGCTGTGAAATATGTTCAGAAAGGATAATATGTTGATGGTCTTAAAGCAGGAGCAAGTCTGAAACAAAGGTCAATTCTAAGATTTCAGTAAATATGCTCCAGGTTCGAGGCAATGAAAGTAACAGTGGGTATGGAAAACAGAATTGATGGGACTGACTGACTGGGTAGGCAGGAAGATGCAAGAGTAGCCCAAGGTACACATAATACTATCAAGAAAATGAAAAGACTACCGAATGTAAAATAATTAGCTAGTGGGAAGCAGCAGCATAGCACAGGGAGATCAGCTCGGTGCTCTGCGATGACCTAGAGGGGTGGGATGGGGAGGACGGGAGGGAGGCTCAAGAGGGAGGGGATAATGGGCATGTATGCATGCATATGGCTGATTCACTTTGGTGTACAACAGAAACTAACACAGTATTGTGAAGAAATTATACTCCAATAAAGATCTATTGAAAAAGAAAATGAAAAGATAACCTACAACATGGGAGAAAATATATTCAAATCATATAATTGATAAGTAACTTGTATCCAGAATACATAAAGAACTCTTAAAATTCAATAATAAAAAGACTACCCAATTGAAAAATGGGTAAAGGATTTGAATAGACATTTCCCCAAAGAAGATATACAAAAGAGCATACAAAAGACGTTCAATATCATTATTCATTAGGGAAATGCAAATTGAAACTACAATGAGACATCACTTTTCACCCACTTGGATGGCTATGATAAATAAGACAGACACTAACAAGTGCTGGAGAGGATATGGAAGGATTAGAACCCTTATACACTGCTGGTGGGAACGTAAAATGGGGCAGCCACTTTGGAAAACAGTTTGGCAGCTCCTCAAAAAGTTAAACAGAGTTATCACGTAACTCAACAATTCTACTCTTAGGTATATACCCAAGAGAAATGAAAACATATAATGTCCACAGAAAACTTATCCATGAATGTCTATAACAGCATTATACATAATGGCCAAAAAGTGGAACCAACTCAAATGTCCTCAACTGATGACTGGATAAACAGAATGTGGTATATAGAAATCTAACAGATCAATAACTATGAAGTTATTGATAGAATGAAGTATTGATAGATACAACATGGCTGAGCCTTGAAACACTGTGCCAAATGAAAGAAGTTAGACACAAAAGGCTAAATCTTGTGTGATTTCATTTATATGAAATGCCCAGAAGAGGGAAATCCAGAGACAAAAAGTAAATCAGCGGCTGCAAGGAACTACAGGGCGAGGAGTGACTGCAAATTGGTTTTTTTTTTAAAGGGGAGACAAAAATTCTAAAATTAAGTTGCGGTGATGGGTATACAACCCATTAAATATACTAAAAAAAACCCTCTTAACTACCTATGAATTATGTCTCAATAAAGCAGTTTTAAAAAACAGAGGGATGCAAGGTAAAGTAGTTACCAATCCCAACTGGGTAACTAGGAAAATGTCATAATTAGTAGGAGAGGTAACAGCATCTACTACCACGTATTTAACGCATGTATTGTAAAAGACTGTGCAAAGCACTTTTTGTATTCTCATTTAATCCTCATAACAACCCACTCGATAGATATTTTTTATTCCTATTGTATAGAATAAGAAATAGACAAAGAGGCTAAACTACTTGCCTAAGGTCATATAACCAGTAAGCAGTGAACCTGGAATTTAAATTCAAAACACTTGCTCAGGCCCAATACAGTCTGAGAGATGAGACAGTATGGAAGGTAAAGATGAGTATTTTCACAAATAAATACCTGAAACAATCTACAATGTACAACACATTCATAAACTCCAGAGCAAATTATTCACCATCTTCAGACTTAATGAAGTACTAGCAATTTTATATGTCACCTTGCAAAGTTAAAAAAAAAAAATCCAATAGTAACAGTTCTAAAACAAACATACCAATCCCAGCTAACTCCTTCCATTGTTCACTAAGATTATCTGGCTTTTTTTTAAAGCAGAGGACAAAGGGTAAATATTAAAGAATCACTGAACGAGGGCTTCCCTGGTGGTGCAGTGGCTAAGAATCTACCTGCCAATTCAGGGGACACGGGTTTGAGCCCTCGTCTGGGAAGATCCCACATGCCGCGGAGCAACTAAGCCGGTGCACCACAACTACTGAGCCTGCATGCCACAACTACTGAAGCCCACGTGCCTAGACCCTGCGCTCAGCAACAAGAGAAGCCACTGCAATGAGAAGCCCGCACACCGCAATGAAGAGTAGCCCCACTCGCCGCAACTAGAGAAAAGCCCGTGCGCAGAAACAAAGAACCAACGCAGCCAAAATAAAATAAATTAATAATAATAATAAAAAGAATCACTGAACTAGATGACCTCCAAGATCCCTTCCAACTCTGACAAGTTTAAAAGCAGCCTGTATTTATTATTCAGCTGAGGAATTGTATGTCAAGTTTTATACACTATTTAAATACCAATTACATATCCTAAAAACACAGAGGACAACAATATAATAGGGAAGCCAACCCATGAGTGACTTTTCTTGAAGCCCTCCAGAGATTTCTTAATCACGGCACATGGTTAATTTGCATGCTTACTGTAGCGAGCACATTGTAACACAGTAAGTATTACTTTAGTAAATCTGTAGACTGGCACAAATGTACAATAATACCAACACCCCATGCGTACAAAAATACTTAAGTCAAATGCTTTACAGTTCACAAAGCAGACTATGTAAACTTGGGTCTGGCAATACCCCTGTATCATCACACTCACGAGTTAAACTAAAGCTCAAGAAGGTTAAAAGATCTGTCCAAGGCCACATATCTCAGAAGTGGTATGTCAGGATTTAAACAGAAGCGTAATTCCAAATCTAATATTTTTCTAAGTTAAAAAAAAACCGTCACTTAGCAGAAAATTTCTTGGAATTTAAATGCTCTAACAGTACAAAGTATGGCAGTGATTGGCCTTAAAATGTGCAATATCGGGCTTCCCTGGTGGCGCAGTGGCTGAGAGTCCGCCTGCCGATGCAGGGGATGCGGGTTCGTGCCCCGGTCCGGGAAGATGCCATGTGCCGCGAAGCGCCTCGGCCCGTGAGCCACGGCCGCTGAGCCTGCGCGTCCGGAGCCTGCGCTCCGCAACGGGAGAGGCCACAACAGTGAGAGGCCCGCGTGCCGCTACTAAAGCTCAAGAAGGTTAAAAGATCTGTCCAAGGCCACATATCTCAGAAGTGGTATGTCAGGATTTAAACAGAAGCGTAATTCCAAATCTAATATTTTTCTAAGTTAAAAAAAAACCGTCACTTAGCAGAAAATTTCTTGGAATTTAAATGCTCTAACAGTACAAAGTATGGCAGTGATTGGCCTTAAAATGTGCAATATCGGGCTTCCCTGGTGGCGCAGTGGCTGAGAGTCCGCCTGCCGATGCAGGGGACGCGGGTTCGTGCCCCGGTCCGGGAAGATCCCACGTGCCGCGAAGCGCCTCGGCCTGTGAGCCACGGCCGCTGAGCCTGCGCGTCCGGAGCCTGCGCTCCGCAACGGGAGAGGCCACAACAGTGAGAGGCCCGCGTGCCGCAAAAAAAAAAAAAAAAAAAAAAAAGTGCAATATATACTCCTCAGAAGAGAAGTAAGAGAACCTTTCCGGCCTAGGGCAATGAAACACAACTGCATTGTTATTTCTACTGAAAAAGAAAGCATTTTAGCAAATAATTTAAAACACTGAACTTTCAGCAAGTTTATAGCTTACCTAATGCAAAGTTGTATTCCTGGGATAAAGTTCCTTATGCCATGACCATCAAAAAGCAGTATGAATGAACGAGGAAGAGGAACCCATTTCTTAGTTTTGTTTCAAATTAAAATCACATTGATTTCTGAAAAGAAAAATCACGTTGAAAATGTAAGAGATGCTGATGCTATTCACTGTGTACCAGTGCTTTGCTAATAAATACTATACTTGTGGGTGAGTAGCAGAAAGAAAATTAATCACGATTGATATTTTTTGGTTATATTAGCTTTGTTTCTGCACCTTCTTAGCTTCTGCCTTTGTATTTTTTAAATAAACTTTTAATTACAGGATAATTTTAGTTTTACATAAAAGTTGCAAAAAATGTCGAGTTCCCAGATGACTGTCAGCCAGTTTTCCTTTAATGTTAACATCTTGTATTACCATGGTACATCTGTCAAAAATAGGAAACCAACACTGGTCGATACCTATGTAATTTTGCAGAATTAAACTATCCTTTGCAAAAGTGTTTTTGGCCTCCAGACCATTATCAATCAATACCCCTATATTTTCTAATTGGAACACTGTAGCCAAAGAACTTAGTAAAACCTATTTTAGGGTTTTTAAAAAACAAGCTACCTACTTTGTGAAGTTTGATTCCTGCCACAGCTGAATGTTTATTTAAAAACATCAGGGCAAATGGTCCATTGTGGTAAATTCTTTGAGATTCAAAAGAGAAGTTATTGTTCTAACCACTAACTCCCCCACTTATCAGTCATCCTGCCATTACCTTACAATAAAGCCAAGGAAATGTTTTTAACTGCACCCTCATATTCATTAGAATTCCGGACAAGAACCTCAATCAAGAAAGCAGAAGGAAGAAACAGCACTTGCCCGTATGTATGTTCTACATACCAACAAAATAAAAGTTTTTTCCTCAGTATGTTACAAATAAGACAAAAATCTCTTTCTATTCTAATTGCAAACATAAATAAGGTAAAAAGGAAAAGTTCATGAAAATAATATAGAACTATATTCAACTGATTATAAGAGGCACATTTTTTTCACATTTTTAAATTTCTGAAATCAAGATGTGATGTCCAGGTGGAAGTTATAACAGTTGTCTCTGCCTAAGACAATGATAGAGCATTCCTGAGAGCCTCATAACATTTCTGATGGCACAAAAGATGACACTGTGGAAAAGCACGGATGCAACTCTGAATTGAAAAGTATTCAAAAGTAGGAAGGTTAATGAACACTTTAACCAATTTATTTCACTTTTCTTCTTTTTACACATACACTAGAGTATCATTTTTAAATGTCTAGGGACTTCCCTGGTGGTGCAGTGATTTGGACTCTGCGCTCCCAATGCAGGGGGCCTGGGTTCAATCCTTGGTGGGGGAACTAGATCCCACGTGCATGCCGTGGCTGAGAGTTCACATGCTGCAACTAAGGAGCCCACCCACCCCAACTAAGACCCGGCACAACCAAAAAAAAATAAAGCCTAAATAAGTTTAAAAATGTAAAGAAGCGGGCTTCCCTGGTGGCGCACTGGTTGAGAGTCCGCCTGCCGATGCAGGGGACGCGGGTTCGTGCCCCGGTCCGGGAGGATCCCACATGCCGCGGAGCGGTTGGGCCCGTGAGCCATGACCGCTGAGCCTGTGCGTCCGGAGCCTCCGCAGCGGGAGAGGCCACAACAGTGAGAGGCCCGTGTACCGCAAAAAAAAAAAAAAAAAAAAAATGTAAAGAAGCATATGTAATAGCTTAACTGGCAGTGTTTTCTCTTCCTTTGGTGGTACATAAAATAATCGATGGTATCTAGGATTCAATATGGTAGTAATTCAGCTGCTACAAGAAACCTTATAAGAAACCTTGATAAACTGGCTTACAAACAAACCGATAACTTAGATGAGAGAACATAAAACAAAGGCCTCCCCCATCAGAAAACACACAAGAAAATAACACAATTTTTCATTATTATAATAAAAAGACTATTTTTCCAACCCTAAGAGTTTTCTTCATGTGAAAAGTTAAAATCTTCCTCAAATTTTCTGCTTGTGTAACAGATTCCTGCACTGAATCCAATGAATATGGAGGGACAGCCAGGGTGGGAACCTGCTACAAGTAGAAATTTTTAACTAAATTCTTTCAACCAAACTCCTTTTCTAAGGACCTTGGCTATGGAGAGCAGGCATCAAGAAACGTAAGTTCAACTAAATGTTCCTAAAAGCTACAGAATGAATTTTTAAAGTCACATTTTTCATAGCGCTTGTTAGTTCCAGGAATCTACACTTAGCAATTTTTTTTGGTAAAAATATACCTAACAGGAAATTTACCATTTTAACCATTTAAAGTGTACAATTAGTGGCATTAAGTACATTCATGTTGTTGTGGAACCATCACCATTATCCATTTGCAGAACTTTTTCATAGTCCCAAACTAAAACTCTGTATCCATTAAACTCTCCACTCCCTCCTCCCACTCAGCCCTTGGTAAACTATACTCCACTTTCTGTCTCCATGAATTTGCCTATTTTAGATACCTCATATAAGTGGACTCATACAATATTTGTTCTTTTGTGCCTGGCTTATTTCTCCGGTGAATACTTTTGTAAAGCAAAGAATGAAGAACCCCAAATTATTATGTGTCTCATAATTTAACTGTACACAGTGACACAATCTCTGAACTAAGCATACAGCTCTCCCAGAAATTCTGCTACTGTTCCATGAGCCCCAAGGGGCAGAGGATCTCAGACCCTTCCCTAGCCTGGAGACAGGCCTGGTTAAGCAGCTGTAACTCAGAAAGCAGGCTCTTTAGAACCCTGGAGGCCATGTGGATGGAGCAAGGGAAGTAGGGAGCTGGGCAGGCCTGAAAAACCACGGTAAGAAAAAGCAAGGATTCATCCAGTTACTTTGGCCCTGAGATGGCCTTCTCTGTCCTCCAGGAGCTCCTGCACCCTGACACTTAGGTTGGGCGACACCTGTCAGAGTTGAGGTCAGACGGCAGTCTAGTCGCTGACATTGTCACCCGTGCAGGAAGCTTCACAGGGTCATGAGTCACCTTCCATGGCTCAGAGGTCAGGGCAGGCTCGCCCAGAAAAACCCAGTTAGGAGAGGCAAAAACAAGACAGAAGGACACACGATTGGCAGAGAGAGAGAGAAACACAGATGGGCAAAGAGCTGGAGCGACAGGCAGGCCATGAATGAAAGTTAAGGACTAAAAGGGAAACACAGGGTCAGGTGACACAGAAGCAAGATGGAAACAGAAATAAAGACAGGGTCCAGATACTCAGAGATGGGTTCGAGAGAGCCAAAGTGGAGAGAAATACGAAGTTGACAGGAGCCGAGTTGAGAGGCAAAAAGGGCAGGTGACCACAGGTGACACAGACAACAAAAAAGGTGAAACACAGAGGTAAACAGAGGCAGGTATCAGCGAAGTCCCGGTGTAGTCTTTCTCCCGGCCTTGACTCGATTCCGAGGCCGCCAAGCCGCGCCTACCCGGCGCCCCCGAAAGGCCGGCGGGCGGACTGACGGGGGGGCAGGATCTCTAAGCGCTCTGGCCCGCTGAGGTCCGCCGCCGCGGGGTGACCTTGGGCGAAATGCTGCCTCAGGGGCCTTCGGGTCGCTGTACGCGCGCCATGCTGGCCGGAGACAGTAGGTGTCGAACCCGGGGTGCCGGGACTCCAACGGCCCGCGCGTGGCTTCAGCATCCCGGTCGGCGTAATGGGCCTGGCGGTGCCAGCGGTGCGCGCGCCGCGACCTGCAGAGAAGCCCTTATACCTCTCCGGTTTCCCTTCCTGCCCCCTTGCTACCCGTTGTCCAGACTCCGACATACCTGCCAAGGCCTCGACGCTCACATAGCCCACCGCCGGGATAGTTTCCGCCGCCACCGGCGCCAGGCCCGTTCAAGCCGTCGCCGCCGCAACCGCCTCAGCCTGCGCCTCCCGCCCCCGGAAACGCTTCCCGGTCCAGCCCCCACCAAAACTGCCAGTGCTTCCGGGGGTGCGTCAGAGAGAAAGCGATGTGCGCATACGGGACTCGCGTATGGGGCGGGGCGTCAGGAGCGTGCTCAGAGAGAGCCGGCGGCTGCGCAGTATAACGTGGAGCAGGTCAATCTGCATTAGGGGCTGTTCGGCCACCGCTGAGAATTGAGCGGATACCGAGTCCTAAACCCTTTGACCTATCTCAGTTTGTCTAGCAGAGATTGTGTCAAATCCTTTTGTGCCTCCACAGAGCCTTTGGCTCGTAGTGGATGCTCAGTAAGTGTTCAACGAAAGGACCAGTGCCCTCTGTGTGGCAAGCACTGTGCCGGGAACCCCTAGGAGAAGCTCCACCCCAACTGGAGGGAATGACATAATTGGTCCAGACTCTTCGGGGTAAACTCATTCTCATTAGTCAGTAGTTGGACTAGGCATAGGCATGTGACCAACTTCTATCCCATATTACGTATTATAGAAGTCATTGAGTGGGGCTTCTGGAAAAGTTCTTGTTTGCTTATTTTGTTTTTGTTTTTACGGAGTCCACTAGGATTTCTAGTTGAGTGTGCTCCTTAAGTGCTTTGCCATGGCCTGCAAAGCAGAAAGATTGAGAGAACCTAGGTCTCAAATGACGTTAAGCTACAGTCTCAGCTTTGGACTGCTTACTCCTGGATGTTTGTTGCATGAGCCTAATAAACTTACTTGGACTTTATTTCTAGCAGTATTATAGACTACATATCTCCAAATATAACGGCAACAAAATATATAAAATTGCTAGGAGAAGTATTGAAAATACACTTTTTAAATGTATAGATAACCTTGCGAGAAAGTCAGGAAAATCATCTCAGGCCAGAAAGGGAGCAGAAACATAAGCCTAGGAAGTTAGAATTAATGTTCAGAAGTTATGCACAGGTACAGTCTGTATCTTTTCTGATTGGCTTGGTGCATATGCCATACTGACAAATATTTTGAAAATCATCTCTGAAGGAAGGTTAACAATAATGCTACTACCAGCTATGGGGGCATCTACGTGGGTCCAGGCAGGATGACAGCCAAATTGGAGCATCAGGTTGGGAACCCAAGAAGGAATATATTTTGGGGGAAGGATAGACTAGAGAAAAAACAAAATACTGCCCTGCAGAGGCAGGCAGCAAGGAAAGTTGACTCTGCTTGGTTCTGGGTGGAAAGGTAAAACATTTTCCTAGTGGATGCATGGCCAAAATCTGGCCATCACATGACCACACTATTTGCATGGTCCAAAAGCCCACAAGCTGAACATTTGAATTTAAAATAGATCTGGGTAGATAGTACCTATGGTACTTGGCCAAAGCAAAGTCCTCTTGAGAAGAACTCACTGTCAACCCAGGTCTCAAAGAATTCCCACGGATAGGCTTCCAAATGAATATGAACCCACAATCAAAAAACAGAAACCCATGAACTGAGAAGACAAGTGGCAGAGTCAGATACATTTTAAGTGTATAGCTCATTGGAAAGGTTAAATAACAGATACAGCTGAAGAGAAATTAGTGATCTAAAAAATAGATTTGAAGAAAATTACCCAAAAGCATCCCAGAGACAAGGAAATGAAAAAAAGTGATGTCTATCACATGCTTATCAGTTATGTTAGAAGATAATAAAGTATATATGAGCCAGGCAATTGTCAAATAATGATGGCTGAGAATTTTCCAGATTCAATGAAAGATAAGCATCCTCAGGAAACACAGTGAATACCAAGCAGGATAGGGGGGAAAAAAAACCTAGATTCAGTCTGGTGAAACTGCAGAACACCAAAGCATGAGATGATTTTCAAAGCAGACGGGGAGTTCCCTGGTGGCGCAGTGGTTAAGAATCTGCCTGCCAATGCAGGGGACATGGGATCAAGCCCTGGTCCAGGAAGATCCCACATGCTGCAGAGCAACTAAGCCCATGCGCCGCAACTAGTGAGCCTGCATGCCACAACTACCGAAGGCCACGTGCCTAGAGCCTGTGCTTCACAACAAGAGAAGCCACCCCAATGAGAAGCCTGTGCACCGCAACGAAGAGTAGCCCCTGATCTCTGCAACTAGAGAAAACAGCAAGAAAGACCCAAAGCAGCCAAAAATAAATTAAAAATAAATTTTAAGAAAAATTTAAAAGCAGACAGAAGTCAGATAATCCACCATGGAATAACAGTGATACTAACTCCTGACTGTATAATAACGGGAACAATGATAACAATCATAGCATGAAATAATATCATTAATGATATAATAGCCTTACTGTGATGAGAGAAAATAATCTTATACCTAGAACTGCATACTTAGCAAACAATCTTTCAAAAATGAAAACATAGTACTTTTTGGATCAACAAAAACGAAGAGTTACTACCAACAGAACTTAACTGAAGGATCTGGAACAGGGGTCCCCAACCCCCGGGCCATGGACTGGTACCAGTCCACAGCCTGTTAGGAAATGGACCACATAGCAGGAGGTGAGCGGCAGGCGAGGGAGCGAAGCTTCACCTGTATTGACAGCCGCTCCCCGTCGCTCACACTACCGCCTGAGCCCTGCCTGCTGTCAGCATTATGGTGAGTTGTATAATTACTCCATTATCTATTACAATGTAATAATCATAGAAATAAAGTGAACAATAAATGTAATGCGCTTGAATCATCCCCAAACCATCCCCCACCCCCTACCCCTGGTCCGTGGAAAAACTGTCTTCCGCAAAACCGGTCCCTGGCGCCAGAAATTTGGGAACTGCTAATATAGAAGATATATTTCAGGAAGAAGTAAAATGATCCCAGGAGGAAGACCTGAGGACTAATAAGGATTAGTGAGCAAATGAAATGGCAAACATGGTTAAAGATAAACAAACATCAGAGACAAAAAACAAGAACAATTATAATTTGTGTGATTAAAAATGGCAAAACCAGAATAATGGAACGATAGTAATAAAGTATAAGAGGATTACTGAAGTTAAAATATTATGAAGTGTGTGTTAGTTAACTGTTGCATAACAAACAGCCACAAAACCTAGAGGGATGCAGCTGTATTTGTTTATTGCTCACATGTCTAGTGTCTGCTGGGGGTTGGTTAGAAAGCTTTGCTGAGTTTGCCTGGGCTTGCCTATATGTCTGGGGTCAGCTGATCTAGTATGGTTTTGACTGGGAGCCTTGACTCTTCTCCATGAGTCTCTTACCCACCAGCCAGGATGTTGGGATAAATTCTCATGGCAATGGCAGGGACACAAAAGAGAGCAATGGAAATGTACAACCACATTTTTCAAGACTTTTTTTAAACATCTCATTGGCCAGAGCAGGTCACATGACTGAGTCCAAGGCTGTAGTAGGAAGGAGCTGTGAAGGATTATGGCAAAGGGTTTGCATACAGAGAAAGTGAGGAATTGGAGCCATTAGTTCAATCAATCTAATTGACTGGTTCCACTGTCCATAAAAATACTGATTAACATTAGACTTCTAATTAAATATGACTGTTAAAATTTCAAGGCTATTGAAAGAATAAAAATAGTTATAGACCAAACCAGAGGAAGAAAAGTAATATTGTTAAAAGGAAGGAAAGGAAAAAAGGGGAAGGAAATAAAGGCAGAAACAAAAGAACATAAAAAGTGGAAAAATATAAAGCATGAAATAAAGTGGAAAAATTTAAATATTTCAGTAATCACAGTAAGTATATTTTAAAAAACCTAAACCTTCTAGTTAAAAGGAAAATTATAACACCAGCTTTAAAAAAATTTTTAGCTGTACACTCTTTATTTTTAAAATTAATTAATTGATTTTATTTTATCTTTTGCCGTGCAGCTTGTGGGATCTTAGTCTCCCGAGCAGGAATTGAACCCAGGCCCACGGCAGTTAAAGGGCTGAGTCCTAACCACTTGACTGCCAGGGAGTTTCCTAGCTGTACACTGTTTAAAACACAAAGAAAATTTGAAGTAAAAGAATGGTAAAAGAGATTCCATGCTGGGTCTGTTAGCTGTAGTAACATTGGATGAAATAGACTTTAAGGCAAAAAGCACTGCTAAAAATAGTGTGATGAATTTTATTATTGTTCTCAGTAATTTGTTACTCCTCCCTGTAAGAGGCCTCTACTTCCCACCCCATGGACTTCAGGCTTGGTCACTGAAACGTGAATGAAATTATGTGTGCCCTCCTGAGCAGAGCTTTAAGAACCACTGTTCTTTCCATCTGCCAGAAGCAGATCATGTCCCAGATGGGACCACTCCTTCTGCTTGAGTCCTTGAATGAAAATAAGATAGAATGAAGAGTGGGTAGTTGCACAAATGACCCACAAAGGATGTATAACATGAGTGAGAAATTAACTCTCCTTCTTATAAGCCACTGAGATTTTGAAGTTAGGTGTGGTCATGCGGCTTCTTTGACTAATGTAATATGAAGTGTGTCACTTCCAAGTGGGTACTTTTTGAGCAAGTGCATGATTCATGCTATCGTGTTGCTACTGCAGCATAAGTTAACAGAAGATGACTAATACAAATAGGCTATTTTTTAATGAGAAAGGTTCAACTCAGCAGGAGTACATAATAAGTCTATATTGTATCCACGTAATATTATAATAGCTTCAAAGTGTGGTATAGAGTAAAAATTGATAGAATTATTAAGAGAAATCGACAAATTCACCATCAGAGTGGAGACTGTGGAATTCATGAGTGCTGTCCACCAAATATTTCCTGTCTTTCTCCTGGATACGTGGTAGGCCTGCCCTTGAACACAGATGTGGCCTTGTGGCTTTCTTTGACCAATGTAAAAGGAATTGAAATGATACGTGTCACTTTCAGGTGAAAGCTTTAAGAGCCAATGTGTAATTTCCCTCTGTCTACTTTCTCTCTGCCGTGGAGACCAGCAATGTTCCAGAAAGTGGCTGCCCCATCAAAATGAGTCCTAGAGTGAAGATTGCATGTAGCAGAGCCCTAAGCTGACTAGAGATAAAAATATAGGGTAATAAATAAACATGCTTTTGATGCTATAAGCTTCTTAGAGTTTGAAGTTAGTGTTTGTTATTTTAGCATAACATAGTTTAAAATGACTAGTGCAGTTTTTTTTCCATTTTTAAATTACGGTACAATTTACATACAGTAGAATTCACCCTTTTTGGTGTATAGTTCTACGATTTTTGACAAACACATGCAGTCATGTAACTATAACCACAATCAAGACGTAGGACGGTTCCATTAGCTCCAGAAATTCCCCAGTGTCCCCTCGTAGCCAACCCCTTACCCCTGGCAACCACCAATCTGTTTTCTGTCCCTGTAGTTTTGACTTTTCCAGAAAGAATCGTACGTAATACAGTATGTAGCATTTTTTTTTTTTTTGGAAGTCCCTCTCATCACTTTTTTTTTTTTTTAACAAGTATGTAGCATTTTGAGTCTGGCTTCCTTTCCTTAGCATAACGCATTTGAGAGTAATGCATGTTGTTGTGGTATTAGTAGTTTATTCCTTTTTATTGCTGAGTGATATTCCATTATATGGATATACTGCAGTTTGTTTATCCATTTTCCAATCGAAGAACATTTGAATTATTTCCAGTTCTTGGTAATCATGCATAAAGCCACTATAAGTATTCATGTACACGTTTTAAGTTTTCATCTCACTTGTATGAATACGTATGAGTGGGATTACTGGGTTGTATCCTAAATATATGTTTAACTTTTAAAGAAACTGTCAAATTGTTTTCCACAATGATTCATTTTACATTGTTCAGTATATCATTTTACAGTCCCACAAGCAATGTAGGAGAATTCCGTTGCTCCACATCCTTCCTTTTATACTTGGTATTAACAGTTTTTAAAAGTCATTTTAATAGACATGTAGTGATATCTCATGTGGTTTTATTTTACATTCTCCTAATGAGTAACAATGTTGAGCATCTTTTCATGTGCATGTTTGCCATATTCATCTCTTCTGTGGTGAAGAGTTTGTTCAAATCTTTTGCCCCTTTTAAAAAAATCCCCATCCTGGGATTAGTGTGTTCCTTGATGAGGCTCCTGGCTCCTCTCTAGAAGTGGCTCTCAGTCTGTTCTCTACAGTTCTTGGTTCTGCTCTCTGGGAAATTCTTCCTTTTCCAACAGCTCCCTGGGTTAATTTGAAGAGCATCTTTTAGAGAGTACTGAGGAATATACACTTTTTGGTGGCCGATCAGCTTTCTCTTTCCCATAGATAGTAGGGAAAATCTCTGCCTAGAATGATGACACTTTTGCCAATACATAGCTCTCAAAAACATTTTGGATTTTCAATTTGTGTGTTTCTAGTCAATTCCATGTGACAAATGCTTACTCACAATGCTTTCTGACATGTGCCTCTTTCTATAGACTCAATTAACTTCTGGTACTTTGGGACATCATGATTTTGTGGGGTTGCACCCTTACTCTTTCTAGGAACATTTTTGTCAGGTGAAACGATCCATGTTCTTGATTTGATTATTGCCCACAAACTGTATTTTGATTTAAGATTCTTAATTTTTTTAATCTTTTATTGGCTGGAGAGGTTGGAGATAGAGTTTTATTTTTCAACTTAGCAAGCTCTGGACTCTTTATTCCCCCTAACTCTTGCTTCCAAAACTGGCCAGTTCTTTTCTGAGCACATCTCTTTCCTGTAGTAGTAACATTTCAACTTTATCCAGCAGCAAGAAAGTCATATTTTTGACATTTTGTCTTTAGATGTCTTCCCCCAACTCTAAAAGTTCATTAGACACATTTTCTGCTATTTATATCTTCATACACAACCCTTTTGTTAAATGTTTCTCACTACTTAACACAGGCTGCCTTTTCTTGTCTCCTATAACAGTTTCCCCCGTTTCCCAGCCTCCTGTAAATGTTTCCTTGCTGCTTATTGACTGGTCCCAAATTCAGTGACTTGTATTGCAACCTCCCACTTTCAGCACCGATTACTGTATTGGTCTGCTATTACTGCAAAACAACTCACCCCAAAACTCAGTAGCTTAAAACAACTATGATTTCTTAAAGTGATTTTTAAAAAATATTTTATTTTATTTTACATATTATTTGTTTACTTTGGCTGCACCGTGTCTTCGTTGCAGCATGCGGGATCTTTTTTTTCAGTTGTGGCATGCCGACTTCTTAGTTGCGGCATGTGGTATATCGGTATCTAGTTCCCGACCAGGGATCGAACCTGGGCCCCCTGCAGTGGGAGTGCAGAGTCTTACCTACCGGACCACCAGGGAAGTCCCGAAACAACAATGATTTATCTTCACTCGTGTCTGCAGGTCAGCTAAGCTGCACTCAGCTGGGCAGCTCTGCTTCAAGCTGTGGGTCCAGCTGGGTCTGGCTCCTCATGACAGGTTGGGCTCAGGACTGCCCATGTGTTTTCATTTTGGGGCCCAGCTGAAGTGACGGTAGCTACCCAGGGGAAGCTCTTCTCGTGGAATACAGAGATGTAAGAGATGAAGCCTCACTGTGCAAGCATATTTCATGCTTTTGCTTCTATTATTTCTGTTAACATCACACTGGCCATACAAGTCACATGGCTGAGCCCACAGTCAAGGGGTAGGAAGGTGTACTCCAGTTCTAGTGAGGGAGACATGCAAAGTCACATGGAAAAAGGACACAGGGAGGGGTGAAGAATTAAGACTGATAACTCAATATATCATTGTTACCCTGATACTGGAATGAGAAGAACTCAGAGGGGCCTATCCAGGAAAGAGGGGGTAAAGAGGAAGGATGAAAGGGATAGAGAGGTCTGCAAGTTGATGAGAGTCCAGGGAGCTTTATGATGTGGCCAGCGAAAAATCTCTGGTGCAGGAAGCGTGAAAGTTCATTTAAGATAAAGGATATCTAATATGTGAATTTAAGTTTTTTGCTTGGATGCTTGTGATGTTAACCCCACCCCCTGTCATCCTAGACTTTCAATAATGGCTGTTAGACCCACAAAAGCCCTGCAGGAGTGGTGTGTGTGTGTGTGTGTGTGTGTGTGTGTGTGTGTGTACATCAAAGGAAGGGTCAAGTTCCTTTGGAGACAACGACAGAAATAGAACAAATTCAGCATAGGCTGGCATTTAGATCCAGGGGTAACTAGGAAAGGTACACCCTGGATACTTTCAGGCATCTTGGAAACACACTGAGATCTCCACAGGAGAAGAGGTGGTGGTTTTAGCTGATCATATTTGTCTTTTAAAGGCCTAGGAGTCCAGCTGAAATCTGGGTTGTAACTGGGAGGATCAATATCTAGTCCAAGGGAAGTTGAATAGCACCTGCAATAGCCTTCACACTCACTCTTCAGGCATTTCCTCTGTAGGAGGCGCTGTGCTAAGCACTTCACAGTTATTATCCTATTAAATATTTACAATTCCATGCGGTAGGTGATGCTCTTATCTCATTCTATGCATGAGGAATCTGGAGCTCTGGCAGAAGCACAAGCCAGATTTTATCATCTGGGAGAGGGAGCCCCCCAAAGTTCTGCCCCTAGGTACTGAGGGCAGGGTCTGGGGGTGGGGCATGTGGAGCTGAGAGGGGACCCCGGCACTGGTCAGTGGGGGGCATACTGCCCTTTGACTACTTCTCGTAAGGCTCAAGCTCGGACCACTGATGCTTTAGTAGCCTGATGAACAGACTGGCCCCAGCTCTCCCCCTGCTCCCTCTAATATCTTTTTTTTTTTTTTCCTGCGGTACGCGGGCCTCTCACTGTTGTGGCCTCTCCCGTTGCGGAGCACAGGCTCCGGACGCGCAGGCTCAGTGGCCATGGCTCACGGGCCCAGCCACTCCGCGGCATATGGGATCCTCCCGGACCGGGGCACGAACCCGTGTCCCCTGCATTGGCAGGCGCACTCTCAACTACTGCACCACCAGGGAAGCCCTCCCTCTAATATCTTTTCATTATGCTCTTTACAGTCACCGTGTCTGCAAGTGTCCACTAAAAACTTTGAAATAGTGTCCATTTTTGGAGAATGTGTTCCCCCAGCTAGGCTGCTGGGCTCAGAGAAGTGAAGGAACTTGCCTAGGGTTACACAACCGGTATGAGGCAGAGTGGATATGGGAACTTGGCCAGATGGACCTCCCCTTCCAAGTTCATGAGCTCTGTATTAGTCAGCTGGGGCTGCCATAACAAACTACCACAGACTGGTGGCTGAAACAACAGAGATTTATTTTCTCACAGTTCTGAAGGCTGGAAGTCCAAGATCATGGTGTCAGCGGGTTTAGTTTCGCCTGATGCCTCTCTCTTTGGCTTTGCTAATGGCCACCTTCTGGCTATGTCCTCATAGGCAAGTGCTCCTGGTGTGTCTGTATATCCTAATGTCCTCTTCTTATAAGGACATTATATGAAGAGCCTACTCTAAGGGCCTCATTTTAGCTTAATCACCTCTTTAAAGCCCTATCTCCAAATACAGTCATATTCTGAGTCCTGGGGGCTAGGGCTTCAACATATGAATTTTAGGTGGACACAATTCAGTCCATCTAACCACTGCCTCAAGGTAATGCTACCTACCCCTGCCTCCAAGACCTACAGACCTGTAGAATGTGGCCCACTCTCCACCGTGGTACAGATCTGGCCACTGAAACATGAAGAGGAAAAGGGACTAGCCAGGTTCACACCGACAGGCAGGAGCAGAGCTGAGATGCGACCCAGATATCTGAGTCTCCCAAAGGTGCCCAGCATCCATGCCCCCATTTCCCACCAACAGGAAGCTGACTTTCCTTGGGGACTTCACCACCTGCCCCATTCTCACCCGATGGTTTGAGGGGATTCAGGTCCAGAGATGAACCTTGATTATCTTAAGCCAATCAGCTTATCCTATTTTCCTGCCACCATGGTGTGTGCAGGGGCAAGCCTGTGACCTTATCTGGACACCCCCGTACTTGTGGGGGAGTTCCCAGAAGAGACTCTCTTCTGTGGGGTGGTATGGGAGGAGGAGAGGTCGAGAACTATTGTAGCCATTTTATTGCTATGAAAGGATGACCTGTAGTTGCAGGGGCCCCTGTGAGGGGGCTGAAAATGAACTTGACAGCAAGAAAGACATACAAGAGAGCCAGAGACAAATCAGTTCTTAGTGAGAGCCTGTTTTTAGCCTCACGGGATCAGGCTCCTGTGAACTCACGTGTTCTCTTTATTCTTTGTCAGCTTGAGGCTTTGCTTTTATTTCGTTTTGCTTTTTTACAATCAAGATAGTCTTAATTGACACACAGACTGGGAGGGAATCAAGATAGTCTTAACTGACACACAGACTGGAAGGGAGTTGCCGGGGGCAGCGGCTGGAGGTGCCATTTATCTCTTCTTTCCTCCAGGGTTCTGTGTGCACATGTATCAGCAGGAGTTCAAAGTCACAAGGAACAGAAATGGAGTCTGGCTGATTTCAGCAGAAAAGGAATTCACCAAAAGGGTATGGGCGGCTCACATAGTCCCTGGGAGGGCTGGAAAATCAGGCTCGGTGACTACGCAGCTGTGCCCACAATCAGGTCACAGAACTGGAATGGCTAGGATGCTGCTGCCACCCCCCAAGGCCACCACCATGGCCACTGCTGACTGACACCCCAGTCTGTGCTGTTGCTGCCCTTGCTGCCTTGGAAGCCGATTTTGCTACAATGGCTGCCGCTGCCTCACCTGAGCCACTAGTGACCGATTCAGAGTCCTCTGGCTGTCTGAACCTGGTCCTGTGGCTGCCTCTTTCTGCAAGGGAGGCCGGGAAAGTGACTACCTGGCCTTTGGGGCTTCTTGAGTGGGAGATGGGCTCTTTTTCCCTCCAAGCCTCATAAATGGGGAATTCTTCTAACAGAAAGGATGGGAGTCCATGCTGGGCAGTCAAAAAATAGGCCAAATGTTCAATATGGGGCATAAGGAACTGAGATCAAATGGGAACAATAGCTCTAGCTACATTAGTGGCAAATCTGAGTTGGAGACGGGAGCTCCATCCTGGGGTCAAAATGGGGCTTCTGACTCCTCCGTCCCTCAACTGACTAATTGTCTCTCCCAGCTGTGGGGGAGTGTTTAGACCAGGCAGCCCTTTCCCAAGGGCAGGGATGTTCCGCCTTGCTGAGATGCCACATGGCAACAGGAGCAGAAACAAGGGTGAGCTGTTCTTGAGGGCAGGCCCAGGGGGAGGGCTGTGTCTGAACTTGACCTGGACCCTGCCTCACCACACAGATGAGGGAGTGGAGAGGAGAATGGGAAGGGTCTTGTTTCTAATGCTGTTACCTCCTTGGGGAATGGATGGGAATCTCCTTCCCCAAATGGAAATAAAGCCAAAAGAAATTGTGGTGGGGTGGGAGGGGGCAGGGACAGGGATAACTTTCCCAGCGTCAGTGATGCAAAGTCGGGTACCTACGGGGACCGGGAGGATGATGCAGACAACAGACGCGGGCTAGGCATTCACACATTAAATGTATAAGAATACATATTCTTAACTTCCACACAGATGTATACACCCTCTTATTTTTCCTTACATATTTAGTCTCCTCTGTGTATGTTTTGTTTTGCTGCTTTTGATGGACACATGGCATGCTGGCTCTCTTCCATTTGGTCCTTCCTGCAGATCCTCTCTTTGCCTCCCATGCTCCCCAACTCTGTGTCCAGGAGGCTGAGCTATATGGGAGGTCTGGGAGGACTCCTTTGTCTTCTGGCTTCCAGATGGTGTGGGGAGCATGGGGAGCACCAGATGAGAATGGAGGCAGGGAGGACAGACACTGGAGGAGTCTTTTCCAGGCTCTGTCTATATGGAGTAACCCTGGGCTGACTGCAGCTCGTGACCCAGCCTCAGCTCCATCAGCAGCGCTTTCTCTCCAGGCCCCCTCCCCACATCCCTTCAGACTTAGGGTTGTAACACTCCCCAGTGTTTGTAGCACTGGGTGCTGTAGCACTCTCTGTTGCTTTTCCTAAACTCTGTCCATACCTTTGTAAATAATCCCATTACTAAACTCTCCTCAACTATCCAGCTTTGAGTGTGTCATCTGTTTCCAGCTGGTACCCAAAAAGATGCATATGGAATCAGGGAATGTTTCTCTACTGAAAAAAGAAAGAAAGAAAGCAACAGCTCACCTGCAACAGCAAACAGGATTTGAGTAAGTCTCAAACTCCTGACTGTGAGGGAGACTGTAGGGAATGGTAGGGATTGTGACAAACTGGAAAGCACGTGACCTCTCAAAACTCCAGTCTTTTATTTCCATGACAATGACAGTTCCATGTGGTCAATTCTTCCCATTTTTCTTTTCTTTTTTTTTTTAATAAATTTATTTATTTTTGGCTGTACTGGGTCTCCGTTGCTGTGCACGGGCTTTCTCTACTTGTGGCGAGCGGCGGCTACTCTTTGTTGTGGTTCGCAGGCTTCTCATTGCGGTGGCTTTTGTTGCAGAGCACAGGGTCTAGGTGAGCAGGTTTCAGTAGTTGTGGTTCACGGGCTCTAGAGCACAGGCTCTGTAGTTGTGGCGCATGGGTTTAGTCTCTCCACGGCATGTGGGATCTTCCCAGACCAGGGCTTGAACCTGTGTCCCCTGCATTGGCAGGTGGATTCTTAACCACGGTGCCACCTTTCCCATTTTTCAAAAGTAGCAAAGCATCTGGATTTTAAGTGAGATCTCTTGATTTTTAAATGTTGGCTTGAATATTTAGAAATCATGATGTGAGGCAGGTAGACAATCAATAGGCTGAACTTGGCCCTAAGAAGCACCAATTTTCAGTCTGTACTCTCAGCACACAGCATCCTGCCAAGTCCCAAGCCCTACTTGATAAGAAGAGTCTATGAGGAGAAGCGCTACCTGCAGGCCGTCAGGAGACCCTCAGGGCCCCGGGGGTGGGGAGGAAGCCTGGCCATGTCCCGTCCACCAAAAAGGCTTAGCAGAGGAGCCCAAAAGCTTCTAAGTTCTGGAGCTTACAGCCTTGCAGTGCCTGCCTGGTCCATCATGTCTAATACGGTGTCAGCAGAAAATAGATTAAATCCACTAGGCTGTAATTTGCAAACGAAACATTTTGTGGCAGTAACTAAACAGAGCATTATGTTTTAATCGGGTTTTTAAAATGTTGTTTTAAAAATCATTTTATTGTGTAGAAGCCGGTATCCTATGACCTATAATTCCTTAACTAACAGTATGCTAATGCACTACCCTCTAGTCCAGGTGTCCTTACCAGCCGGGGTGTTTGTCTTGATGCTCTTAAACCTATAAGTTTTCAGCGTAGAAGTGTTATACTACCTTCCAGCCACTCAAATGGGGAACCCCGGCAGCAGCTTCTCTACAGGGACTGCCTTTCACCCTGGCTTTGAGAGAGAAACAAAATGATTCATCTTTCCCTCATTTTATCTATCCTCTATCTATCAATCTATTTATTTAACAAACTGTTGTATATTGCTATGTTAGTGCTTTGCAAACATTAGTCCCACAAATTCTCCTACCAACTCCTTGCAGGAGGTGCTATTTTTATCTCTATTTTTACAGATGAGCAAATCGAGGCACAGACAGGTGAAGTAACTTGTGGGAGGTCACACAGCTGGTAGGTGATGGAGATGGAGCCTGGCTCCTGAGTCCATACTCTGAACTACCCAGCTGTGTCACTTCTTTCTGCCTCTGGACCAGCTCCTGAAGCCCTCAGCTTATTCATCTTTCTGCTCTCGCCTGCTACCCATCTCTCATCCCTTAGATATTCATTTACTCTTTTGTTTTATGGACACTGAGTGTCTGCTGTGTGTCAGGTCCTGTGCTAAATGTTGGGGACCCCACACTGAGTTGTCCCGATATAGCCCCTGCCAAGTGGGGCTCACAGTGTAGAAAGGGACACAGCCCAGCAGCCAAGTAGCCCTTGAGATAAAGGAAGTGCATACAGCCCTGAGACAGCCTATGAACACCGCTGTTAGAATTAGAAAAAGATGCTCCTTGCTCCAGTCACTTTACCGCCATCTGTGGGAAAACAGTTATATGAAGATGCACATCTTTGGGAATTCCCTGCAGCACAGTGGTTAGGACTCCACACTTCCACTGCAGGGGTCACAGGTTTGATCCCTGGTCTGGGAACTAAAAGATTGCAAGCTGCGTAGTGTGGCCAAAAAAAAAAAAAAGAAAAGAAAAAGATGCGCATCTATAATAACTGTTAATTCGAACTTGCCCTCCAAGCTGTGCCCCACCTTCACAACTGTATGTGATGGGCCACATAAAGTGAGCCATGGTGGCCAGAGGTTAGGGGGAGTGCCCACCCAAATCTGGAGAAACTGCCAGAGCGACTTCCTGCTTGAGGTTGAGATTCAAAGGTTGAGTAGGAATGAGTGGGTGAGGAGTGGGGACTGTGCTCTAGGCGGAGGGAGGGGCATGTGAGAAGAGCCATGGATGGCTTTGTGCTGTGCCGACGTAGCTAGGCTGGAACTACATTTCCCAGAATGCCTTTCCCCATGTGCCCGGGGATGGGGTTGGCTCCATGGGAGCTTTAGGTGAGGTTAGGAAGGCAGAGATGAAGCAGCAACCTTGGCTAGTCAGGAGCTGTTGCAGCTCACACATGTAGACGCAGGGGCAACAGACTTAGAAAAACTGCTTGCCCAGCTCCTACGGTCAAGGTCAAACCTCTATGTTAAATCCCTTAAAATAAAGTTGCTCCTAGAATCTCTGCTTCTCTGAGCAAAGTGATTAATGGAAAGACTAGCAAGAGATAGGGCTGGAAGTGTAGGCAGGGGTTAGTTAGATGGTGAAAAGTCCTGGGGTCATCGATGTGTTTCTTTTTCAAAAGTTGAGATAGGGAATTCCCTGGCAGTCCAGTGATTAGGACTCGGTGCTTTCACTGCTGTGGCCCCAGGTTCAATCCCTGGTGGGGGAACCAAGATCCCCGCAAGCCCCACGGTACAGCCAAAAAAAAAAGTTGAGATATAATTCACGTACCATAAACTTTATCCTTTTAAAGTGTACAGTCTCATTATTTTTAACATTTTCATGAGGTTGTGCAACCATCACCGCTATATAATTCCAGAACATTTTCATCACCGCCAAAAGAAACTCTGTACTGTTAGCAGTCATTCTCCACGCTTTCCTCCCTTGAGCCCCTGGAAACCACTAATCTATTTTCTGTCTCTTTGGATTTGCCTGTTCTGGACATTTCATACACATGAAGGCCTTTTGTGTCTGTCTTCTTTCGCTTAGCACAATGTTTCCAGGGTTCATCCATGTTGTCATATGTACTGGTATTTCTTTTTTATTGCTAAGTAATATTCCATTGTATGGAATATTACATTTTGTTTATCCATTCATCTATTGATGGACATTTTGTTACCTTTTGGCTATAATGAATAATGCTGCCATGAACATTTGTGTACAAGTTTTTGTGTGGGCAACATATGTTTTCAGATCTCTTGGGTATATACCTAGAAGTGAAATTGCTAGGTTGTATGGCAGCTCTGCGTTTAGCTTTTTGAGGAACTGCCAACCTTTTCTGCAGTAGCTGCACCGTTTCACGTTCCTACCAGCAATGTATAAGAGATCTAATTCCTCTACAACCTCGCCAACATTTGTCCTTTTTATTATAGCCGGACTTGTGGGCATAAAATGTCTCATTGTGTTTTTGGTTTGCATTCCCCTAGTGATGAATGATATTGAGCATCTTTTCATATCCTTCTTGGCCATCTGTAGACTTCTTTGGAGAAATGTCTGTTCAGATCCTTGGCTATTATGAAATTGGTTTATTCACCTTTTTATTGTTGAGTTGTAGTAATTCTTTATATTCTGGATACTAGACACTTAATAAATATGTGATTTGCAAATATTTTCACTTTCTTGATAGTGTCCTTTGAAGCACAGAAGTTTTAATTTTGACAAAGTCCAATTTATCTATTTTTCCTTTGGTTTCTTATGCTTTGGTGTCATATCTAAGAAACTGTTGCCTAATTCAAGGTCATGAAGATTTACACCTATGTTTTCTTCTAAGAGTGTTAGGTCTCTTCCATTTAGGTCTTAGATCAACTTTGAGTTAATTTTTGTATATGGTGTGAGATATTCTTTTGAATGTGGATATCCAGTTGTCCCAGCACCATTTGTTGAAAAGATTAAACTTTCCCCCATTGAAATGTCTTGGCACCGTGTTGAGAATTAGTTGACCATAAATATATAAGTTTATTTCTGGGCTCTCAATTCTATGCCATTGAACTGTATGTCTATCTGTGTACCAGTAACTGAAGGGTTTTAGACAGAGGAGTGACACGCCTATTTTGTATTTTAAGACTGAGGGGGGAGAGACCTATGAGGTCTCCACCTACTGCAATTGTCCACTTGAGAGATGTTTAAGGGATGGCTGTGGAGATTTAGAGGAAGGGGCAGATTCAAGGGCTATTTAGGAGGAAGAATGAACAGTGAGCTCTGGAATTGCCCTACTTGGGTTCAAATCCCAGCCTTGCTGCACATGCATCATGTATCCTTGGACAAACAGCTTGATTCCCCAGCCTCAGTTTCCTCAGCTGTAAAATGGGGATAATAACACAGGCTTCAGAGCAATGTTGCAGGGACTCAACAAGAGAGCCTGTAAAGCCCTCAGTACGGTGCCCAGCGCCTAAAATGTGCTCAGTAAACATTAGGAGGGGAGGAGAGGGGGGTCGGGGCAGAGGAGCCACCAAGGTTCCCCAAAGTCCTCCAGTTCCTCGTTCCAGATCCTCCTGAGGCCTGCACACCATGTGTATGGCTGTAAATGGTGGAATTAGAGGTCCCGTTTCATTTTTTCCCCTATGGAGACCCAATTGCCTCAAAATCACTTATTGAAAACTCGCTCCTTTTCCCACTGCTCTGCAGGGCCACCTTGTCATTTATCACATGCCTGTGTGTGTGTGTGTGTGTGTGTGTGTGTGTGTGTGTGTATCTGTTACTGGGCCCTCCTTCTGCTGTGTTTGTCCTTGTGCTGAAACCATGCTGTCCTAATTAATTAATAAGATAATTAAATAAAATTAATAATGATTAAATGATAAAATTAATAATATAATAATAATAATTAATAAAAGCTTTGTCATAAGTCCTGACAGCTGATGCCTGCTGTTCTTGAGTGTCTTAGCTATTCCTGGTCTTGGTTTTCAGAAAATGCAGGTCAAATCTTGTCACTCACAGCCTTGACTCCTTCAATGGCTCCTTAAAAGGAACTGAGGCCGGGCATTGAGCCAGGTGTCAGGAAGCACAGGAACAGGGCCCGAGTTGCTGCTGGAACACGGCAGTGTTCTTTCTCCACACCCAAGCTTCCCCTCTTTCTCCTGTCTTTATTATAGAGATCAACTTCCCCCTCTGGCTACTTTCTGTGAGATTTGCCAATTACCCAGAACCTCCACAAGAAAAGGGCAGCCAGGAGCTGACCCAGCAAGCAAGACTCCTCCCCCTTTCAGAGGGGGCGTGTGTGGGAGGGATTATCTTCTCAAACATCAATCATTTTATCCTGGGACACTGTTCATTACTTAGAATAAATAAAGCCATGCTTCATTGGCTCCAATCCTGCCCCTCCCCCCCCCGCCCCGTATCCATACCCTTTGCCATTTAACCTGTAGTCCTTTGCACTAAAGGGAGAGATTACTCCTCATCCTTGCCTGGTCTTGGCCACGTGATACGAGGGTGGAAGATGCCTCTTGTGTTTCCCCTTACCCTCTTGTGCTCGGCAGCCATAACCTGCTGGTCCAAGGAGGATGAGAGAGGGCTTCCCTGGTGGCGCAGTGGTTGAGAGTCCGCCTGCCGATGCAGGGGACACGGGTTCGTGCCCCGGTCCGGGAAGGTCCCACATGCTGTGGAGCGGCTGGGCCCCGTGAGCCAAGGCCGCTGAGCCTGCGCATCTGGAGCCTGTGCTCCGCAACGGGAGAGGCCACAACAGTGAGAGGCCCGCGTACCGCAAAACAACAACAACAAAACAAACAAAAAACAAGGAGGATGAGAGGCATGTGGAGGGACCACAGAGGCCCCTTCAGCCTCAAGCAGAGCAGCCCAGGGGAGCCCAGCCTCACTCAGCCAGACCCAGCCGACCTGTGGGTGTGCGAGTGATAACGAACAACTGTTGTTTAAAGCCACAGGATTTTAGGGTGGTCTATTAAGGAGCAGTGACAAAGTGGTACAGGATAAAATGGAAAATGTGCAATGGACTGGATGTGGGAGGATATCAGCACGGGGTTTGCTGGCCCAATCTGCATCGTGGGAATGTGCCTCACCAACCTGGGGCCACAGGTGGATTTAATGTTCAGGGCTCTGTGATACCTTGATCCCCAAACAGCCATTCATACAAAATTGTTTCCTTCTGTCAACAGTCAGAACCAAAAAACTGCACCGTGAGTGCAGGTGGGTGGGGGCATGCAAACACAGTATTGATTCAAATATAAGATAAGGTTATGGTCATTGAAAAAGCTTTAAAGTATTAATAGCTAACGATTGTTCTGTGGTTATGAGATGTCAAATCATGGGCTAAACATCCCAGCCCTGAATCCTGTGCCCAGCACAACACCTGCCATGGGTTCCCATGACAGCTCGAATTCAACATGGCCAAAATCTTCCTCCATTGCATAGATTTGGAGAGGGTGGGGTTGACACCACTCCGGGCTCTAGGAACAGGCTCTGGTGGATTTCAACCCTATCTGCACATTAGAATCACCTAGGGGAGCTCTCCAAATGCCCTGGCCTAGGCTTCAGCCCAAGAGACTCGAATGTGCAAACGGGATGGAGAACCTGGTGTAATCCACTCAAGGAAGTCATCTCTCCTTGGCCAGAGCAATTAATTCAAGTAGCCAGGTCTGAAGTAATAAAGCCATGACATTCCCCAGGCCACAGCCACTGGTACAGAATTGGGCACAAAGCCCACTTTCGACCAATGCAACATGAGGGTAAGTTTACTGACACTTTATGGAAAAACTATT
>NW_020175018.1:11693998-11740512 GCF_003031525.2 Neophocaena asiaeorientalis asiaeorientalis | reverse complement strand
TATTCCTCTTCTCCCAATGGAGTCACAGCTGGCCCTTTCTCTTCTTCTGGGCTGGGGAGGTACAAATGTGAAGACTGGAGCTTCTGCAGCCATTCTGTCACCCCAGGGGGAGCAGCCTCAGGGAGACACTGACACTGTGGAAGGCAAAACCAAAAGAAAAAAAGGAATAGGGTACCTGATGACATCATTGGCCTCTGAACAAAAACCCTGAAGCTCCCCTTATCTCTGGACTTTGCAGCAATTTAAGCCAATTTTTAAAAATTAATTAATTTATTTTTGGCTGTGTTGGGTCTTTGTTGCTGCGCGCGGGCTTTCTCTAGTTGAGGCGAGCGGGGGCTACTCTTTTGTTGCGGTGCGCGGGCTTCTCACTGCGGTGGCTTCTCTTGCTGTGGAGCACGGGCTCTAGGCGCGTGGGCTTCAGTGGTTGTGGCACACGGGCTCAGTAGTTGTGGCTCACGGGCTCTAGAGTGCAGGCTCAGTAGTTGTGGCGCACGGGCTTAGTTGCTCCGCGGCATGTGGGATCTTCCCGGACCAGGGCTCGAACCCGTGTCCCCTGCATTGTCAGGCAGATTCTTAACCACTGCGCCACCAGGGAAGTCCCTAAGCCAATTTAAGTTGGGTTTTCTGTGATCTGTAATGTAAAGAAAATCACAGCTGATTCATCTCCCCACACATCAACTGTGCCTCATCTCGATGAATGCTACTTCCTTAGATCCAGTTTTGTAGAAACATGTAGGTTGGTGAATACTTCTCTTTCCTTCACAACTCTCTATCTGATATGTTCCCGAGGCCTCTGGACTTATCCATTTACTTCCACCGCGGTCTCCTCTGCCCTAGTTTGGGACACACCTCCTCCCATCCCCCACCTGACTGCTACAATGGCCTCCCAATTGGTCTCCCTGCTTCCAGCCTGCCCCCTGCGTGCTTCACAGTACAGCCTGGGGGATATCGTAAAAACACAACTCTGCTCACCTCCCCCCTCTCCTGTCATCTCTCAATGGTGTCCCAGGTTCTGAGGCAGAAGATCCAAGCCCGTTCGCCCCCAGCCTTCTGCCGTAGCCTACTCTCAGGCTCTCCTCATTCTCACTCCTCTCCAGTGATGCCAGCTTTCTTTCCATTTTTAATTTCTGGAAGGTGCCAAGCATCTTCCTGCCTTACAACACTTTCACCTGCTCCGCCCTCTGCCTGGATTGCTCCTGCCTGCCGCCTCCCCTTTCTCCAGAGCTACTCCTATACATTTTTCAGGTCTCAGGGCAGATGTCACTTTCTCAGGAAACCTTCTCTGATGCTTTATATCTGCATTTGGTGCCAGATATTCATTTTGGTGTCTACTATTTGGCAGGCCCTCTGTTATGATGAACAAAATTGACATGCTCCCAGCCTGCTCAGAATTTACATTCCAGTTGGGGAAACAATTTTTAAAAGTTAGTGAGCAAAGGACTTCCCTGGTGGCGCAGTGGTTAAGAATACACCTGCCAATGCCGGGGACACTGGTTCAATCCCTGGTCTGGGAAGATCCCACATGACATGCCGCAGAGCAGCTAAGCCCATGCACTACAACTACTGAGCCTGCGTGCTGCAACTACTGAAGCCCGTGCACCTAGAGCCCGTGCTCCGCAACAATAGAAGCTACAGCAATGAGAAGCCCACGCACCGCAATGAAGAGTAGCCCCCGCTCACCACACCTAGAGAAAGCCCACGCACAGCAGTGAAGACCCAACGCAGCCAAAAAATTAAGAAAAAAAAAAGTTTATGAGCAAATAAAAACAATTGTTGCAAGCGCCAAGAAGTTCTAGGAAGAAAACTAAATGAAAGACTGGGTTAGAAAATGACAGGGCAGGTGTTCTTTAGAGAGGGTGGTCAAGAAAAGCCTGAGGCATTCTGTGACACGGAGAACTTTTAATTGGGAGAAAAGAGATAAGGGGAACAGTATTCTGGGTAGAGTGAACAGCCTCTGCAAAAGAGCTGAGCTCAGGAAGAACTCGGCATGTTTGGGGAAGCCCACGTGGCTGCAGCATGGAGGGTGGAGAGAAGGGCATGAGATGAGGCTGGTGAGAACCCCAGAGCCAGACCCCACAGGGCTGTTCTGAGTCTGGCAAGAAGCTTAGATTTTATTTTAAAGGCAATGGGAGCCATCAGAGTTTTTGAGCAAGGGTTGGATGTGATCTGATTCGTGTCCTAAGATCCCATTGGCTATTTGTGAAGACTAGATGGTAGAGGGCGAGGCTGGAGGTGACAAGATCCTCTTGGGAAGATCCTGGTGGAAAGCTTTTGTCCAGGGAAGAGGTGAGAATGGCTTGGACTGAGAAGGTAACAATGATGATGGGGGCAACGAAGTGGTATGTTTTGGAGGTGAAAATGTAGGCCTTGCAGAAAGATTGACGATGGGGGTGAGGGCAGGGAAGTCATCTGGCTTTGCGGTCTTTTTTCAGCCTGAATGTTTTCATCTGTCAAATGGGCCTGCTGCATGAGAACAGCACCCATAATGAGATACCTACCATAGATCGTGGAGGCCCCTGCCCACTGCGTGCTGATTACCACACACATCCCGGTTATCATGCTGGGCTGGGGCCCCAGAGATCCAGGTCTGAGTCTTATTTATCTCTTGACCCCCGAGAATGACAGAGTGGAAAATTCACCAACCTAAATTGTGTTTTTAAAGTGTTCCCGGAAGCATCAGGCCTGATTTTCCTTGATCCCCTGTTCTCACCCCAGCCTAGAGCTCAAATGTGGTCTCCAGCTGGTCTCTGGGGAAGCTGCAGTTCAGCACATGGTCAGCAGATGGCGCTGGAGGCTAAGGGAAGGCTACCCCCTCCCTCCTGTCCTCCTTCCAGACCTGCCTTGGAGCTCCTTCTCTGTCCCCATTTCCAGAGCCAGCTCCAGCTCCCAGGCTGCCATTGCAGCAGAGGTGAGGGGCCCGAGGCCAGGCCCTCTGCAGACTCCCGGGAACGCAGACGCATTTTGGAGAAGTAGAAAGAAAGCCTGAGACACTGCTGGGAGCCCTGAATGGGCTCTACACTCTTGGAGACCTCCCGACCTCCACTCCCTGTCCTCCCAGGAAATAACTTTATAAATAGGGCAGTGTGGGTCCCGGATGAGAGCGAGGTTTTCCTCAGAAGAGCCACTTCATCTGTGAACAAGGGAGCTATGAAACCTCTTAGAACAGCCCCATGACCTTCCTGTCCATCCTGTGTAAAATATGAAATAAGAGTTTTAATTACCAAGCTTGGAAGCCAGCCGACACATTTAATATTTAATGTCTCCAACGCTTGTGCCCCAGGCATGCCGGCACTGACAGAATCAGGGTTTCCCTTGGGTTGGCTCTGAATGTGCTTGGAGATGGGCCAGGCTGCTGCCCTCCCCCACACCTGGGGGCCTCCTGCAGCCTGGCCGGGGCCCAGGCTTGCCCTGGGCCACCCACTGCCTGAGGGACTCCTGCCAAGACGGCCCAGGAGGCCTGTTCCCCACTGAATCCAGGACCTGGAGTCCTGTCTAGCACTGGACTTAGCCCAAGGTCCTGCCAGAGGACGGGAATCAGTGAAGTTTCCTGAGAAGACGGAAACGAACAGGGACAGACAGACCTGAGTTTGAATTCTGCTCTCCTGCAAGTGGCTCAGCCTCTCTGGGAGTCGCTTTTATAATTTGTAAAGTGGTGAATGTATTTGCTGTGTTATGGATTGTTACAAATATGGATGGCCATTTTCGAGGCTTAGCATGTGCCTGGAGCCCAGCTCAGCACTTCACATGTACTATGCCTTTGTCATCTGCAGTGGCCCTGTGAGGTGGCTGCGTTGGGACTGAACCCAGGACATTCTGATTCCACAGCCTGTGACTCTGAAATCTTATAGGCAAATGTACTGCAGAGATCTGGAGAAATGTGTGTTTGAAGGGCTCACCGCCACCTGGTCCCAGACCCTAGCTTATCCAAGCTGCATGGCCCCTCATGCTTCAGAGACAACCAAGAAAATTGCTAATGGGGGCTCAGGACAGCAGCCCTAACAAAATCACCCACACCGCTATTGTTTGCCCCGAATTTCTACTTCCTAGACAGAGGTGGTGGGCACACAAGCTGCATTTGATGGGTTGATTTGGTACTCTCGGTATGGATAGAGTTTTCAGGGCCATCTTGGGGCCGGCCACACACAAGGTTGGTACATCTTTAGGCTCCTGCACCATCCCTTGTCCAGCTGGCTGGGACCAAGTTGGTTTTTTGTGAGTGGATGATAGCAAGTGATGGGGTATGGGGACATCCAGCAGTTGGAGCCACTTGTCTTAAAAGGTAACAGAATACATGGCATCATCGATTCCTTCTGCAGCACCTCCAGAAGGGACAGCCAGGGTAGACAAGGAGAGGAAGGTGACACTGAGCTCCACTTGATAGCCATTGGATGGGCATGTGCTGGGGGGGACACATTAACCCTTGTCCTGGCAGGAGTGTGAGCTGTGAGGCTGGTGTGGAGGGCATATATCCCACACTCCAGCAATTCCACCTCTGGGCACATCCTCCAGCGCACCTCTCACACAGGTAGACAAAGAGACTTGCCCAGGGATATTGCTCAGAGCATCTACTGGTAATAGCCAAGGGCTGGAAACAACCGTAATGCCTACTCCTAAGGGAGTAGATAAATCACAGGGTGCGTATGCAAATGATGAACACCACGCAGGGTTCAATGGACTGAATTAGAATGATGTGTATTAACATGGGCAGATCGTAAAAAGGTAATGCCAAACAAGGTGTCTGGCAGGCACTACTTACCTATGCTGCAGTGTATATTCTCATGGTTGCACGCGCTCACACATTGACAATATAAGAATGTTTGCCTGTGGGGAAAGGGGCGAGGGAAGGGAGGGAGTTTGAGAAGGAGGATGGAAGAGACAAAAGCAAAGCAAACAAAAACGCAAGAGGACCTGTGAGTGGCTGACGATGACTGAGCTGAGCTGACAATTGTGAGCAATTGAATCCTGTGCCTCTGAGGTCCAAAGCGAAAAAGCAAAGAATCAAAGCAAAAGGGGCCAAGGGCTTCTATAAGTTTTTTGTTTTTGTTTTTTTTTTATAAAACCCAGAGATTGTTGGTTGTTTGGGGATTTTCCAAACCAGGCTAACAAGCATGTCATCCAACCTTATAATGGAAATGGTCACTGCACTCTTGCTGGACACCAGGCCCATTCTCAGTGTGTTTTGCGATTATCTCGCTTTATCCTCAGAGCCTCCCCTTGAGGTATTGTCGTGCCCATTTTACCACAGGGCTCAGAGAGGGGAAGTGAGTTGCCCCAAACCATCTGCTTGCGATGTAAACCCAGCCCCTGCCATCCCACCTCCCAGCCTGAAGGATTGTAATCCAGACTCCCTGTGGGGTTCGGTAAATACTTCAGGGTGGCCTGAAGGTGGCGCTGTTGCAGTTGATCCAGGACAGGTTAGCCGCTTGAGCCTGCGAGGTGGGTGTGGGAGAACATTCAGAGGATGATAGAGGGCCATCCTAGGTTTGGGGGGAGGTCCTGCTCACCAGCTCCGGAGGCAGTACAGATCAGGGAAGAAGGCAGGGCGTTGATGGCCAGAGGGTAGAGTCTCATCCTGGACTGGAAACCTGCCTTCCACCCTTCACTCCCTCCCATTAGGAGGAGCCAGACTGCACATCGTCCAGGAGACTGTTTTGCAAAGATCCAGGCTCTGTGGAGAGGGTTTAGGGTCAGGATTCCAGGACTGTGCAGATAAACCTTGCTCAGTCTGTTAAAGGCAGGGTCCCCCTGCTCACAGATCCATTGACTCCTGCCTCCACTGGGGGGAGGATGTACACAAGGGCACTAAGTCCCTGCATTTCCAGGGGGCACTTGAGTACAGGATGAGCACACAGCCATGGTGCAGGAGGGGGAAAGACGTGGTGTGTGCTTGAGGTAGGACCCTGCCAGCCAGGGGAGTCTGAGCTTGTATGGAACTGTCCACCGCAGCAGCAGCTGAAATCAGAAGTGAGTCGAGAGCACGAGATGCAGGATCCTGGGGGCTCCCCGAAATGTGCCCTCCACACTGCAGCGCTGCCTCCGCTTCAGGATCAGGAACTGCAGTTGCAGCTCTTCCCTTCTGGAACCAGAACCTCTCTTCTGAGCTTCAGCTCTGCAAACACAATTGACCCTCTAACCTCTGACCTTCTGGATGCCTCACACGTACCTCAAACTCAAAGAAGCCAAAACGGAACGCATCACCTTTATGCCAGCCTGTTTTTCCTCCTAACTGTCCATCCCAGCATCCACGCAGGGGCCCAAATGGACAATCTAAGACTCATCCTTGACTTCTCTGTGGCTACCACCCTCCACGTCTCATCGGTCACCAAATCTTGTGGATTCCATCACCTGCCCCCTCCCTCCCTCCCTCCCCCCCTTCCTTTTTTTCCTGTCAAATTAACACAGATTAAAAAGAACAAGACTGAAGACTACCTGTGTCCATGAGGGAATGCTCTCACACTTTGGTGACAAGAAAGCACATTGATAACCTTTTGGAAGGCAATGTAGCAGAATACATCAATAGTCATAAATGTTCTTATCCTTTAATTATTCTTCTTCTAAGCATATATCCTGAGAAAATAATCCTATACTCAGAAAAAGCGTTCTGCACAGATATTCGTGACAGTGTTGTTTATATAAGCAAAAAACAAAGCAACCAACAACAGTGACAAAAAAAACAACAACTAGATACAACTTAAATGTTAATGTTAGGTTAACAGTTAATTTCACTATTGTGCCTCTTCTTCTGGCTGGGCACCCTTCAGTGTTCCAAGAGTCTGCCCTGCACCATCTTTTCTTCTCATGCTACATGCTCTCTGATGAGGTCATCCACTCCCATGACCTGGGCTACCATTTACATTGACCACTCCCAAATCTTTACTTCTAGCCTAGATAGTTCTCTTGAACTTCTCACCTGTATAGCCAGCAGCCAACAAGACACTGCACTTGAACAACCGAAAGACAGTTCAACCTCAACAGTCCATAAATGAACTTCATGCCACCTTCAGCTCCCTGCAACCCCGTGTCCAATCTCAATGGATGGCACCAACATCTCCCTGGATGTCCAGGCTAGAAATATGGATGTCCACCCTTCTTCCACTTTTCTACAACCAACTCATCACCAAGTTCTGCTGATTCTACTTTTTTTTTTTTTATTCTACTTTTTAAATTATTCTCCATCCGCATTGCCACTAGCCGAGCTCAGACTACTTTCATTTCTTACCATGACTACGACAGCCTCTTATCTGCTCTCCCCGCTTCCATCTTCTTCCTTCTAATCCCTCTCCCTCTCTGGAGCCAGAGTAGACTTTCAAAAGCACAAATCTAATTATGTCCTGAGTATATGGATGCTAGGGCCTCGCTTCTGAAGCCACTAGCATGGTGCTTGCTGTTACTGGTGGGGTTTTCAAGAGAGGAAGGGAGGTGTTTCCACGTCTGGGCGGATAGTCACTCCCAACTCTGCTTGAAACCCAGCAATGCCTCCCAATGAGATGAGCTGGCTTTCTTGCGAGGTGCCACCATGTGGCAATGTCTACACGCATTCTTTCCTGAATCCACAGACATTTTTTGTGTACCTACTATGTGCTGGGCCATGCATGCTCAGTGGGGATGATATCACCTCCCATGGGTGAAAATTCATTCTTGGAGAGTGAAAAAATATTTATTTATTTCAGGGCCTTGTGTTTCTCCAAAGCTCGTCTCTACTCAACAATATCTTATTCCTTAGTATTTAATTTCTCTCATCAGGGAGAATTTAAATTAAATTAAAATTTTCTCCTTAGAGGAGCAATAATGAAAAAAAAATGTTGAGAAACACCGGGGTGGGCTATGGTGACACGGTAGTTACTGAGGCAGACATGGTCCCTCACTGTGCAGAGCCTTTCATTCTGGCAGAGAAGACACACATTAAATCATTATACAGTGACTAAGTGAAAAGGGTCAGACTTAAAAGGCTGCATATATTACAGATTCCATATATGTGACATTTTGTGGAAGGCACAGCTATAGTTGCAGAAAGCAGGTCCGTGGTTCCGGGGGCTTGGGTTGGGGAGGGGATTGACTCTAAGGGGCATGAGAGAACTTTCTGGGGCGGTAGATATGTTCTATATCCTGATCGAGGTGGTGGTCCCACAGCTGTATGTGTTTATTAAAACTCATAGATCTGTACCCTGGAAAAGGGTGAATGTTACTATATACAAATTACATCTCAGTAAAGCTGCCTTAAAACTTTGTACAATAAATGACGTGTTGAGTATTCTGGTGAGTGCTACATGGAATTGGCAGCAGTGAAAGCAAGCATTAGGCGATGGACCTGGCCCCATGGTGGGACACTTCCCTGGTGAAGTCGTGTTGAACTCTGAAGAGTGAGTAAACGTTAACCTGGAGAAGGCTGGGTGGTAAGAGCTGCTCTCACTGCACAACCCTAGGGGGCGTCACTACCATGGAGATCATTGTATTCCTGGGTTGTGTAATGCAGTGGCCCAGGCAGAGCAGCCTGGGGAAGAGGGAACAACGTGTGCACAGATGCCGAGGCAGGACAGCACATGATGTACTCCAAGGGCGGAGGGAGGCCGGTGGGCCAGGAGTTCAGAAGATAAGGAAAGACATAGCTGGTGATGGGCTGGTGGGTGGGCAGCAGCCAGACCGTGCAGAGCCTTGTGGGTCTCATGGGAGATGTTGGAAGGGAAGTGGCTTGATTAGCTTTGCACTTGCTAAAGGTGGCTATTGCAGTGTGGAGAATAGTGCCTGCAAAGAGGCTATTGAAATCCAGGTGACAGGTGACAATTCCTTAGGTGATGGCAATAGAGATGGACAGAAGTGGACAGATTCTAGGAATATGGAGGAGGTAAAATCAACTGGACTTCGTGGTCAGTTGGACACGTGGGATGGGAGACAGCAAAGGGGTCAGAGGACTTCTGGCTTCTGACCTGCCTGACTGGGAACATGATGGTATCTTTCTGAGCTCGCGGACACTTGGAGAAGGACCAGGTTAGTGGGGGAAGATCCCGTGTCCAGTTATTTTGAGTAGAGTTGGAAGTATCCATGACGATCACAAGTGATGTAAAGATGGAGACAGCTTTTGGGGTATCCAGGCACCGACATGCTTCTCAGAAAACTGTTCCCTCTCCATCCAGGGGTAAGCTCCTTCACCCCAGCCATATCTAGTGGGATCAGGGGCCAACACCTGGTCGGCAGAGCACCAAATCAGCAGCTTCAGATCTGAAATGAAGGAGAGGAGATGGAGGCAGGACTGCACCAGCTTCACGGGGAAGACCACACGTTCTGTTGCTGACACTCCTGGCACAGCCCTGGTTCCTACTCTGCCTGAGGTCTGGTTGTTTACCTTTTACTTCGATTCCGTAAAATAATCTAATTTTGCAACTCCTAAAACCTTGACAAAACTACCACAGATACACAGATACTTTATTTCTGTGCCTTTTTTCCCCAGCTCTGTTGGTCTATTTGCCCAATTTCCCATCAGTATTTCCATTAGCTTAGTTTCATGGTATTGGAACTAACTTTGTAAGGCAAGCCACCCACCCCCATGGCTAGTCTTTTAGTTCCCAAATTTCTTGACCATTCTGTGCAATAGATGAACTATAGAGTCAGTTTCTCAAGATAAAAATTTCCTGTGGAGATTTTATTGAAATCATATCAAATTTATAGATTACTTGAGGGAAGACTGACAATTTTGCAATACAGTTTAAGAATACAGTTTAAGGGGCTACTCTCTGTTGCAGTGCGCGGGCTTCTTATTGTGGTGGCTTCTCTTGTTGCAGAGCATGGGCTCTAGGTGCGCGGGCTTCAGTAGTTGCAGTGCGTGGGCTCAGTAGTTGTGGTGCACAGGCTCTAGAGCGCAGGCTCAGCAGATGTGGCACACGGGCTTAGTTGCTCCGTAGCACGTGGGATCTTTCCGGACCAAGGCTTGAACCTGTGTCCCCTGCATTGGCAGGCGGATTCTTAACTGCTGCGTCACCGGGGAAGTCCCCAAGGCAGACACTCTTGAAATGTTGCTACCTCGAGTAGGAAGACTTTAATGCAGTTGCCAAAACTGACATCTGAAGAACGCTCTTCTGCAGGATGCTAATAGTTTTATGGAGAAATAGTTTTATTTTATTGTTTAACCTACGCTGGGTTAAACAAAGACAACCGTGTTTCTTTACTTCAGCAATAATCAGAAAATTTGATGCTAATGTGCCTTGTCGATGTTCAAGATTAAGTAACATATCTTCAACTGATTGACCACTGACCTTTTTTTTTCACACCTTACTGTGTAACATCTCCTGGAACAGGGTTCTAACAGGTAGTGTTGGAGCTGCTGCTCTAAGGTTTCACCAGTGAGTATGACATTTGCTGTGATTTTTGGAAAAAACCAGTTGTTGGGTGAGTTAACAAATAGTTTTTATCCTGGTAAGATTATTTTCTTCAATTTCTGGTTTACTAAGGGTTTTCTTAGAAAATAGAAATGGAAGTTGAATTTGATCAAGTGATGTTAGGTATCTATGAAGATGGTCACATGCTCTCCTGCTTTTGAATTTGTCTAGTGAAATTCCACCACAATGCATTAAATGTGGTTCAAGATATTGCATGGGGTAAACTGCAGCACCGCACGATTGTGGAATAAACAGGAGGAAAGTGAGCGGCCAGCAGGCCAGGTGCTCGCAGGGCTGTGCTGTATGCCCCTGTTTTAGCTTCAGTTTGCTGCCTCCTGGTGGTTGTTTGCTGCTATGGCTTAAATATCCATGGGGACCATTCTGAGTTCTGTGGCTGGCTAGGACTTTTAGGATGGGAGCAGCAATTCTAAGAATTTCTCTGGGTTTGATATTAATTTTGTCAAACCAATCTAGGGAGATTGGACTGGAAGAATACTGGGAACACAGGGACACATTCTCTGCCTCCCTGCTCCTTGAGTTTCCTGCCATGCCCTTCCTTGCCTCCCTCTCCATTCCTTCTACTCAGAAATTGACAGTTGACCCCTGTTTGAGAACTTGAGCCGAGTGGAGAGCTCAAGCCAACTGCCAATTGCATCACCGAGGGTTTTTAAAAAAATCATTTAAAAATGAATACTAATATCTAGCCATTGTTGAGTGCTTATTATGTACCAAATGCTTGGCTAAATTCAAATAAATTATTTTAATTTAATCTTCCTATCCCTGTGAAGTAAATATTATTATTATTCACTTTAATTATTTTATTTTATTTATTTTATTTTTGGCTGTGTTGGGTCTTTGTTGCTGCGCGTGGGCTTTCTCTAGTTGGGGCGATCAGGGGATACCCTTCCTTGTGTCGCGCGGGCTTCTCATTGTGGTGGCTTCTCTTGTTGCGGAGCACGGGCTCTGGGAGCACGAGCTTCAGTAGTTGCAGCACGCAGCTCAGTAGCTGTGGCTTGTGGCTCTAGAGCGCAGGCTCAGTAGTTGTGGTGCTCGGGCTTAGTTGCTCCGTGGCATGTGGGATCTTCCCGGACCAGAGCTCGAACTCGTGTCCCCTGCATTGGCAGGTGGATTCTTAACCTCTGTGCCACCAGGGAAGCTGTGAAGTAAATATTATTATTTACATTTTACAAACTGGAAAACAACCAGAGAGGTTACATCACTTACCCAGGTCATCCAGCCAGTTCCTGGAAAGTGATAAAGCTAGATTCAAAATCTGACAGTTTGCCTCCCAAACCCACACTCTTGTGTTAAACCAACCTGCTTTCCAAGAATAAACCTGGTAATGAAATATTGCTCTTTAATTGATGCTATTTGCTGATATGTTATTTAGAATTTTTGTAACTAGGTGAGATTTTTCATAAAGTTTGTGTGTGTGTGTGTGTGTGTGTGCTTTATTTGCTCTTGGTATCAAGATTATGCAAGACTCATAAAATGGACTGGAATATTTCCATATATTTTCGTGCATTTCAGTGATTTGGAAATTTTTTTTTTTACAAATTTAGGCAGTATCTGTTCCTAAAATGTTTGCTAATTCATCTGTAAAATCACTTGGTCCTAAGGCCTTTGACAATTGCCTTAAAGTCATTTGCTACAGTTTTAGTCTTTTCTGTTTTCTCCCTATTGAGTCAATTTGAGCCATTTACAGCTTCCTGAAATAATTGTCATATTTACCTAGAAAAGTTCAGATTTATTAGCATAAAGTGATACATAGTATTAGCTTATAATTTTAAAAATCTCTGTATTTCTCTCATCTTAGTCTTGATGTATTTTTGTGTTTTATTTCTTTTGTTTTCTTCATCAGAATTGCCAGAAACTTAATAGTAATAGTAGCAGTAGAGAAAAATAATAGCAAGCATTTATATAGTGTTTACTCTGTGCTGAGCACCACTGCAAGCTGTATGGACTCCTTTAATCTTCATAACAACCTTATGAGTTAAGGACTATTATTATCTCATCTTACAGATGAGAAATTGAATTGCAGAGTTAGTAACTGATTTGCCTAAGGACATATAGCTAACAAGTGGTGAGGCTGGGATTTAAACCTACGCAGTTGCTGCTTTTATATTTACTTATTCTTTCCTCTTATTTTATTTTATTTTTCTTCTAACTCTTTGAGTTGAATGCTTGGTTCATTTATTTGTAATCTTTGATGCTTGTTAATAAAAGTATTTAAGGTCACAAAGTGAGTGACTTAATATCCCATGGGCTCTGAGACTATTTTTTCAAAGAACCAGCTTTTGATTTCATGGATTATTATTCTCCTGTCCTCAGTTCATTGATTTATGCTCTTATATTTATTATTTCTCCCCTTCTGTTTGTTTTAGGCTTAATTTGGTATTTTCTGGTTTCTCAAGATGGAAGCTTATATATTTCATTTGATGCCTTTCTTTTTCTAATATAAGCATTTAATGTTATGAATTTCCCTCTAGGCAATGTTTTAGCTGAATCCTACAAATTTTTTTTTATCATGGTAAACACATAAGATGAAATCTATCCTATTAACAATTTTTAAAAAAGTATTTATTTATTTGGTTGCGCCGGGTCTTAGTTGCGGCACTCCTTAGTTGCGGCTCACCAGCTCCTCAGTTGTGATGCGTGGGCTCCTTAGTTGTGGCATGCGAACTCTTAGTTGTGGCATGCATGTGGGATCTAGTTCCCTGACCAGGGATCAAACCCGGGCCCCCTGCATTGGGAGTGCAGAGTCTTAACCACTGGACCTCCAGGGCCGTCCCAAGTTCAAAATATTTAATAAATTTCCTTTCAAAGATGCTTCCTCTTTCAGCCACAGGTTATTTAGAACTGTGTTATTTAATTTTAAAATATTTGGGCATTTTAAAGGATTTTTTTCTGCTATTGTTTTTAGTTTAATTATGTTATGGTCAGAGAATATACGCTCTCTATGTTTAAAAATTGCTAAGGTTTATTTCATGACCCCAAATGTTTTATCTTGGTGAGTGTTCCGTGTGCAATTAAAGAAATGTGTATTCTGCTCTTTTTGCATACAGCGCTCTGTAAATGTCAGGCCACAATGATTGATAGTGATCGATCTTCTATAGCCTTGCTAATTTTTTGTTTATTTTTCTGTTACTTATTGAGAGAGGAGTGTTAAACTCACAATCATGACAGTGGATTTCTCATTTCAGGCATCTTGAAGCTCTGTTGCTACGTGCATTCACATTTAGGATTTTTATACCCTCTTGGTGAATTAACCTTTTTATTATTATGTAATATCCCTCTTTATTCTGGTAGTATTTCTTGTTCTGAAGTCTACTTTTTCTGATATTAATATAGCTACTCCAACTGTCTTTTGATCAGTGTTTCCATAGCATAACTTTTTCTATCCTTTTACTTTTAATCTACCTATGTAATCAAAGTGAATTTCTTTTTTTTGTTATTTTTTTTTTTGTTTTTTTGCGGTACGCGGGCCTCTCACTGTTGTGACCTCTCCCGCTGCGGAGCACAGGCTCCGGACGCGGCTCACGGGCTCAGCCGCTCCGCGGCATGTGGGATCTTCCTGGACCGGGGCACGAACCTGTGTCCCCTGCATCGGCAGGCGGGCTCTCAACCACTGCGCCACCAGGGAAGCCCCAAAGTGAATTTCTTGTAGACAGCATGTAGTTGTGCCTTGTGTGTGTGTGTGTATTCAATCCAATGTTGTCTTTTTTTTTTTTAATGTCTTGGAACTTGACTTTAATTCAAACTTCAATCCAGGTTTGAGCTTTGGCTTTTCTTTTTTCTTTTTCTTCTGGCTGCATGGCCTGCAGGATCTTAGTTCCCCGATCAAGGATAGATCGTCTGGGCCCCCCGGCAGTGAGAGCACTGAGTCCTAACCACTGGACTGCCAGTGGATTTCTTAACAATGTTGTCTTTTAACCGACGTGTTTATACCTGTCTTTTAGCCACTGAAATGGAGTTTCTCTTAAGATTTTAGCCACCTGTGCTGTCACACCGCTCCATATGACCTGGGCCACCTTCAGAGCAATGCAGAGAGAGAAAAGAGAAAAAAATAATGAGAATTTTCCCAGACTCCTTAAGCCATAAGAGCTCCCTCCTCTGGTTCATCTGGAAAGAAAGGTGGGTTTTCTCTTGGGATTTTAGGTGGCAATGCCACCACCTCTGCCACCATAGTGCAACTTTGTGACTGGTTCATCCTTGGGACAGGTTGAAAGAGAGAAAACAGAAAAAAAGATACCCCACACTCTAGCTCACAGAGGCCTCTTTTTCCCAATTCCTTTGTCCAGGAAAATGGGTTTCTCTTGAGTTTTTGCTGCCTACACCTTCTGCACAGTTTCATATTGGGGCTACCCTCAGGTGAAAGCTGGATGGTAAAAGAAGACGAGAACCCTGGAAATCTACTCTGTAGGAGTCTTCCTTCGAGTTTTGGTTCCCTTTGCCAATCCATTTGCTATTTTCAGAGTCCTCAGGCTGTTGACTTTTGTATTTTGTCCAGACCTTTTAGCTGAAAGCAGTGAGAGAGGTGGGCTATGGTGGCTTACTTTATCTTGGCCAGCACCAGAAGTCCAGCGTAGATTTTGCAAATTGAGTTGGTGGGTGACATAGTCAAACATGTTTAAATTATTAATTGATACTTCCAAATTGTTCTTTACAATGGCTATATCCATTTACATTCATCCAGCACTATACAAACTCCTTTCCTATCCTCTTACCAACAACTGATTGTCCAATTTCAAAAATTTTTTCCCATTTTCTTGGGTGAAAAAAAATAGTATCTTGTTGACTTGATTTCAAATTCCATGTTTGCTAGTGATGTTTGAGCATCTTTTTATCTCTTTTGGGCCATGTATATATCCTCATTTGTAGATTGTCCCTTCCTGTCTCTTGCCCATTTTTCTACTTGGTCATTTGTCTTTTTATTATTGATTTGTAGAAATTGTAGTTTCTACTGTTTGGGTTTTATTGAGGTTTACTTTGAGACTCATTACTTAATCAATTTGTCTTTATGTTCTGTGAGCATTCGGGAAAAAAAGGTATTCCCTGTTCAAATTCTCTCTAGATTTATTAAAAACAATCTTGTTAATTTTGTTATTTAGATTGTCTATATGATTTTTAAAATATTTGAGCTGTTAAATTCTGAGACAGATGTTTTAAAAATCTCCTGATCTGGTTGTGGTTTTTTAAGAGTCTCCTCATATTTCGGTTTTTGCTTTGTATATTCTTTTCAGTGTATTTGTTCATACGTTGGATTCAGATTCATAATCAATCAATCACTCAGTGATTAAGAGCAGGAACTCTGGTGTTAGGTTCAAATCTTAGTTTTTTCTCTTACAAAATACGTAGGTGTGGCTGATGTACTTAATTTTTCTAAGTCTAAGGTTTCTTGTCTGTGAAATGAGGCAAAGAATAGCATTTACCTCCCAGAATTGTTGTGAAATTAAATAGAATTATCCATGTGAGTGTTTAGTAAATAGCTATTATTACATTTTCTTGATGATCACACATTTCATCGGTTTAAAGTATCCCTTGGTTCCATTTAATGCTTTTCCCCCTTGAATTATGCCTTTAAAAATAAGAACATTACCACCCTCTCTTTATTCTATTTGAATTTTCCTGAAATATATTTATCTATTTTAAATCTTTCATAATTGTTTAACTTTAGATGGATTTCTTGTAAAGCAAATTGGCCAAAGAGAAGGCCAAAGATGGCCACCATAAGTTCTTTCCTTCCCTATAAGCACGTGTCACTCCACTCACCAGAAGGTGGGATCTATTTCCACTCTTGTTGAATCAGGGTGGCTTGTATTTTGCCTTCACCAGTACAAAGCAGAGGAAGTGACATTGTGTCAGTTCCAGACCTAGACTTTAAGAGGCCAGGTAATTTCCGTTTGTGTTTGGGGAAGCCAGCTGCCATATCTTAAAGAAGTTCAGGCAATAATATTAAATGATAAGGCACGCTTGGTGACAGAGAAAAGCACTGAGCACCACTCATGTGAGTGAAGTCTTCTTGGACTGACCAGTCCAGCCCAGGCATCTGCAGAACAGAGCTGAGTGACCCCAGCCCATGCTCCATGGAGCAGAAGACCCCAGCCAAGCCCTGTTCCCATCCCTGACCACAGAACTGTGAGAAATAACAATTCATTGTTGCTTTAAGCCACTACGTTTGGGGGTGGCTTGTCACTCAGCAGGAGATAACTGAATCAAAAATAGAGTTCGATTTTTCCTTTTCACTCAATTTAAGAATCTTTGTCTTTTCATAGGAGAATTGAATAACTGAAAATAATTGGTCTTTTTTGTGTGTGTGTGGCCCTGTGGCATCTGAGTTCCCTAACCAGGGATCAAACCTTGGCCCCTGAAGATTTGAAAGTGCCAAATCCTAACCATCGGACCGACAGAGAATTCCCTAATTGATCTTGTTTTTGACATCTTGCGTTTTCTGTTTCTTTCACTTTTGTGTGAATGAATCGAAGAGAACAACAGCAGATATTTCACTGAGATGGAATATTTGCAGTGTCTGTCCCGCCCACAGCAATCCCCCCATCTGAGTTGGTCCCTCCCTCTGCCTAACAGGAGAGGCCCCCAGAAGCCGTGCTCACTAAAGCCGGGTTACCTGGCAATGGTAACCTGGTCCAGGCCGTGGCTAAAACCTTGTCAGTGGACGTGAGGAGAGTGGGGAAGCACCAGTTGCAAGATAAGCCTCAGGAAGTCTCATGGATATAGCACATGAACTTTCCCTACGAGAAGGGCCCCATCCAGTCAGCTCTGGCTTGGTTAGTGTCTCTTGGACGGCACGGACTGGTGGTCCTGCACCCTCACCCTGCAGTCTCAGTTGCCTGACTCGGTGTTCTTTCTCTTTTAGGTCAGGCATGATTACTGTAGCCCCAAGAAGGTATACGATTAAGTAAGGAAATCATGAAGAACTGGATAAAAATCCACATTATCAACTTTCTAGAAACTTCTACTAAAGGCTAAATACAAGGGCAACAGGGAGCTGAGTGATCACCATGATCAGATTAGTCAGTTTTGAAAATGTTTGAAGCATTTAAAAAAGATGAAATATTAGAGGTTGATTTCATCTAGATGTTTTGGAGGATTTGAGAAAATTTATAATCAATGTTTAAATGCATATAATTAATGAATATATATATATAGTAAGTGAATATAATCAATGATTAAGAGAATTTGATTACATTTAAAGGTTTGGATGGAATAGTTTCATACGGATATTCAATGTTGGGGGAACTTTTGGTTACAAAATTAGTGAGTTTAATACATTGATCACTAAATGTGTAAAGAGCAAAAGGGCGTTTCTGGGCTGCTTGCTCTGCACCAGGCACTGTTCTAAGCGTCTTAAATGTATTAATTCGTTTAGTCCTCATAGAAAATGTAAGAAGTAGGAGCTACTATTATCCCCAAATAATGGATGATAAAACTGAGGCACAGAGAGGTTGAGAAATCCGACCAAGGCCCCGTGGCTATGCAAGTAACAGAAGCAGATATAAACCAGGCAGTCGGGAGATTACCAGATAGGAAAGACCCCACAATATCAACATCTCCCGTTTCTCCTAAGGTGGTTGGAAGTGGGCTTCTGTTATTTACCAATGGGTCTTAACTGAGACCACTGAAGTGGGTGCTGCATGCGGCTTTACCAAAAAGCAGCCCTCAGAACATTCACATTTTGTGTCGCCTCCAGAGGGCTTGGTAGTGGCTTCCAGCCTCTGGTACCTAGAGGTCAGAAATGATGTCCAAAATACTTCACAAGCAGTTGGGCAGGTACAGCCAGGATGCTGCAGTGGTGTCTCACCCTTGTCTGGCTGTGTCCTTTGAGCTCTTATCCCCTGCGGCTGCCCCCTCCTCCCACTTGGCTTTTCTGTAGTTCTTTGCTCTGATCATCCGCTCTGCGTTGTTCAGAAACCTGATTTCTAATGTGCAAGTTTCTATGACCAAAATGTGGCAGCTACTACTTTACTGCTGTCACTCCTCTCTCTTTCTCACTGAAAATCATCTCAATGACAGAAGAAATACATGCTTGGCGCAACAAAATCAAATAACAGAAGTGTGAAAAAAAAAAAGCAAGATCCCAACCTCATGCCGAGGTAACCACTGTTAGTGGTTAGTATGTCCTTTAAGAATTTTGTCTACACACATAACACTTGCTTTATTTTCCAAAACTGGGATCATACTAATTTTCTAGTTGTACAAATTCTCTATTAACTTAGTGATATACTGTGGGCACTTTCCCAAATGAACATCCCTCTCTACCTCACTCTTTTAAAGGCTACATGGTATTCCATCTATGTTTAAAATAGCACTGTCCAGGACTTCCCTTGGTGGCGCAGTGGTTAAGAATCTGCCTGCCAATGCAGGGGACACAGGTTCAAGCCCTGGTCTGGGAAGATCCCACGTGCTGCGGAGAAACTAAGCCCGTGCCCCACGACTACTGAGCCTGTGCTCTAGGGCCCACGAGCCACAACTACTGAGACCTCATGCCACAACTACTGAAGCCCGCGCACCTAGAGCCCATGCCCCACAACAAGAGAAGCCACTGCAGTGAGAAGCCCGCACACAGCAACAAAGAGTAGCCCCTGCTCACTGCAACTAGAGAAAGCCCCTGCACAGCAACAGAGACCATAAGTTAATTAATTCATTAATTAATTAAAAAAAATAGCACTGTCCAGTAGAAATATAATGTGAGTCACACAAGCAATTTAAAATTTTCTGGTAGTCACACTGAGAAAAAGAAAATTAAACAAGTGGAGTTAATTTTGCTAATATATTTTACTTAATGCAGTAGGTCCAAAATAATATCAGTTCAACATGGAAACAATATATAGTTATTAATGAGATATTTTACAGTATTTTAAAATATTAAATCTCTGGAATCCAGCGTGTACATTACACTAACATCACATCTCAATTTGGACTAGTCACCTTTCAAGTGCTGAGTAACCACACAGGACCAGTGACCACCGTACTGGATAGCACAGACTTCGACTATAATTTAGCTGTGTGCCTGTTGATGGAACTAGAGATTGAATCCACTTCTTGCTATTATAAGTAATGCTACAATAAACATTCTTATGCTTATCACGTTACACATGCATGTGATTATTTCTGTAGGATAGATTTATAGAAGTGAGGTTTCTAGGTCAGAGAGTTCATGCATTTTGTAGTATAATAGATATAGCTAAATTACCCTCTGATAAGGCTAAACCAATTTATACTTCCACCGACAGTACATAAGAATGATTATTTTCCCACACTCCTGACAAATTGGATGGCATGTGCTTAAAGTTTTTTTCATCTCTCTCTGCCTTTTGCATCTGTAAACCAGTTCACTGCATTGCCTCACAGAAGGAGAGATCTGTTTCAAAGCTGCATTTTTTTTATTGGCTACCATTTTCAGCCAGATAGAGGTTGTGTTTGGCTGGGTAGGTAACAGAAAACCCAGCGAACATTGGCTCAAATACATAGGAGTTTATTTTCTCTTGCTAAAAGAAGTCTGGAGAAAGGTGGCTGCTCGTGGTGGTTGACCCAATAATCAATGATGCCTGCAAAGTTCTTTCTGTCTTTCTAATTCAACATTCTTAGCAGGTAGGCTTTTCCTGCCTCATGGTTACCAGCTAATGGTCACAAGGTGGCTGCCACCACTCCAGACATCATGCCTGTATCCCAGGCAGGGAGAAGGGGGAGGTGGATGGCACTAGCTACCTCTTACCCAGAAGCCACCCAGAATACTTACATGTCATCGGTAAGAACTGAAAGGCTGTCCCAGTTGCAAAGGAGGCTGGGGAAAAGAATAACAGCTTTTTGGCCTATCGTGGAAGGTGGCAAGAGAAAATGGGATTAGCAATGGCTGATTGGTTAGCTAAGAACAGTCCCGCTATACCATCCACCCCCTAAAGATAGGTCTCAGGCTTTAATGTAAAAAATCCCACTCTTGAATCCAGGGCCACCTGTTCCTGGTCCTGGTCATAGTTACCTCTCGCGGCACTCACCAGTCTGGCCTCACCATGCCTAGTTTTTCATTGTAGTGCACTTTGAACCACAAGCCTTAGGGATCCTTCTGGGCCCTGGTTGTGCCTGGATAAGAGGAGCTTCTGGGAAGAGTGCTTGTGATTGGAAGCTTCTGACCTGGCTCCCGGTGATCCCTGCCTCTGCTCTTTGTGCCCTTATATCACCTCCCCTTGAGTGAGACTTGCTTCTAAGGAAGAGAATATGGTAGAGTGATGAGATGTCACTCCCGTGATTAGGACTGTGACTTGTCTTGTTGGTGGTCTCTCTCCATTGCCTTCTCAGCTTGTACCCTCAGCAAGCTGCCATGTTGGCAAGGCCCATGTGGCAAAGAACTGAGGGTGGCCTCTGGCTAACAGCCCATGAAAAACTGAATTCTGCCAAAAACCGCATGAGTGAGCTTGAAAGTAGTCTTCTCCAGTTGAGCCATGAGATAACTACATCCCCAGCCAACACGTTTGACTGCAGCCTGTGAGAGACCCTGAGTCAGAAGACCCAGAATTCCAGACCTACAAGAAGCTATGAGATAACAAATGCACTTGTTTCAAGCCCCTAAGTTTTGGGGTAATTTGTTACACAGCAATGCATAGCTTATAGCATGCTGTTGGAAGACTGTCTCCTTGGGAGCAACGAACTCTTATCTCTGTATCAGTTTCTTGTCCTTCAAAACCTCTCCCCTCCTCACACAACTGTAGGGTAAGGGCAGCTGTGATTGACAGGCAAAGGTAATTTCCAGGCATTCAGAGAGCCCAGAGCCCTGTGTACACCTTCCCCATCTTTTCACACTTTCCGATGAGTTCCTTGGGACTTCATCTTGGAAGAGAGGCCAGAGATAGAGATACTTCTATTGCTATGTGGACTCACATTTCCATGAGGAGCATCCCTGGCCTCTCTCTGCACCCCTTGATGACTCTGCCCCAAGTGGGGAGGTGAGACTTGATCCAAGCATTTGGGGGCAAGGAACTGAGGGGGCCCCACCCAGCACTTTCTGGGCTCTCTTGACACCATGGTCCTGCAGGGAGAGTGCGTGCTGGTTGCCCACGACAGGGGTGATATAGGCTTCCCCAGAAGGCTCTGCCCCTGCAGGGGGCAGCCTGCAAGGAGAAGGGGCAATTGAGTTCAGAAGGAGCACAGGGGAGCCCTCTGGGTCACTCATCAGCCCTGCCCTCCAATCCAACATGATGAGTAAAGCAGTTGATATTTGATGGGTCCGTCTCTGTGCCTTATTTCTCATTGGTTCCAAGCTTGGCAGGAAAGAGAGGGGTTCTATTTATCTATCTCGAGTATCAACATATGTATTCAAAATAACTGTGCTTTTAAATGAAGATACAAAACAAGTTTTTCTTGTTTTTGTGGTACGCGGGCCTCTCACTGTTGTGGCCTCTCCCGTTGCGGAGCACAGGCTCCGGACGCACAGGCTCAGCGGCCATGGTTCACGGGCTCAGCCGCTCTGCGGCATGTGGGATCTTCCCGGATCGGGGCACAAACCCGTGTCCCCCGCATCGGCAGGCGGACTCTCAACCACTGCGCCACCAGGGAAGCCCACAAAACAAGTTTTGACAGAAAGGAAGGACCAGGCAACTGGGTCATTGTAGGTGGCGGTGGAGGGGTGTTGGGACAGGGGTTGGAGTGTGTGTCTCGGTTGTGCCTTTGCGTCCCCGATATTGGGGTGAGTGTGAGTGAGTGTGTCTACATCTTGGTGTCCCTCTCAGGGACCAAGAACAGTGAATCCTGCGCCTCACCCCCTTCCAGCTCTTGCTTCCCTCTTACGGGCGGGTCTCCCGTGGGCCTGGGAGGGTTTTAAGCCCGGGTACGGTCTCTTCCCCACAGAAGCCCAGGACCCCAGTGACACTCTGACCCCACAGCGAGGGTCTCGCTTCTCCAAAGCACCTGCTGGTCAGACCCCACCTGGGACTGCGTGTGGTGGGTGACAGCAGCACCCCACAAGCTGCACACTGGCCCCTGCTGCTTCCTGACATCCCTGATCTCTGTTCAATGTGTGATTTTTTACGATCGATCTTATATCCGGCACAATCAGATTTATGGCTCCTGCATCTTATGAAATTACACAGATGTTGCTGCTCTGCTTCTCTCCAGGACAGTAAAAGGCAATAACATTCTTGCAGATTTCGACAGCAGGCAATTCAATAAAGGGCCATGTATATTTTATAAGTACAATAAAGACAAGGCTCTCTGCCCGCTCTGCGGCCCGCCAGGGCCTGGCCCTGCACTGGGCGGCCGCCCGTGCCCTCTTCCTGTCTGTTTGTCGATCAGGCCTTTCCCACTGTCACACAGGGGAACGGGGAGATTTATCCTCTTTCTGATTCATTATTTAAGTTTGGCTCCAGGGACCCTGCAATGGGGGCTGTTTAAAATTTAAAGGTGTTTGTGGAACTTAATACTTTCCTTCTCCTGATTTGTACTATAAAATTTTATCTATATTTTTGTTGCCCCATAAAACGTTTCTATCTTATCAGGATGGCTTGTCCTTTTATGGGCAAAACCATAAATATCTGATGAGGTGCGGGTTGGCTGAAGGTCTCACAGAGGAGTCCTGGGAGGAGGCAGGAGGAGAGCATCCTGCCCTGCTCTGCCGTGGACACCCTGCGTGGCTGGAGGGGACAGGGTACCATACCTCTGAGACTCAGTTTCTTCACCTGTAAAGTAAGGAGAAACATAGCACCCAGGGCTATTGTGATTCAGGGAGATGTGGCACCAGTAGTGTTTCCTTGGTACCTGGCACAGCATGTGCAAAGGCCCAGAGGTGGGAATAGTAGAGGAAAGGTCTCCATCTCCAATGCAGGACTGCAAAGTGCCAGGCCGGGCTGGGAGCAAAGGTCTGTGCCAGCTTGGCAGTCACTCAGCCTTGGTGTCCTCATTTATAAGATGGAGACATGAGGTCCCCATCGCATGAGGTGTTGTGTGGATTAATGAGTAATGCCTGCACAATGACTAGCTCAATGCCCCCCACACAGTAAACGCTTCACATTTGTCAGGTGTTGCTGTTGCTGTCATTGTTACAAGGCAGGGCTGGGACTGGGGCGAGGCAGGTGAGGTGCCCAGGGAGCACCTCCTCTAGGAGGTGCACAGGTGCAGGTAGGCACCTGAGAGTGAAGCCGCCTTACATTTTGCACCTTACGTTCCTCCCTTGCCTCACCCTGGCCCTGCTACCTGGGTGATTTTCATTTTGGGTGGTGGGCAGTCGTGGCTGATCCGAAGCAGGCCCCCCAGATTAGGGGGGTGGGAGCAGTGTTCCTCTTCAATAGAACTAACACCTCCAAGAGGTCTAGGCGTTCCTGGAAAAAGATTGGACGAATTTTGGTGTTCCCAGGGCCAAGCCAGGCCCATCCCTTTTGTGTGACACTCACTGATACCTGCTTTGTGCCAGGTGCTTGCTGGGCCTGGCAGCATCAAAGAGAGGCAAGTATAAGCTCCGCCCTCAAGGGGTGCCTGGTCTAGTGTCGGGGGGGACTGGCACATACTGGCATGGGGGGTTCAGGGACACAAAAGGGGAGGGGCTTCTACCTCTGTAGAGTGGTGGTGAGAGAAGTCAGGAAAGGCTTTTTTGTTTTTCATGGAGGATCCTAGTTCCCTGACCAGGTATCGAACCTGTGCCCCCTGCAGTGGAAGCTCAGAGTCTTCACCACTGGACCTCCAGGGAAGTCCCAGGAAAGGCTTTTTGAAGGGTTCTTTTGAGCTGGAGCAAGAAGGACAGGTAGGAGTTTGCCAGAGCAGAAGGGACACTCCTCCCAAGGAGGAGCATGAACCAAGGTGTGGGGTGTGAAATGCACCAACTGGCAGGTGCCAAGACTGAGGTCAGCATCTAGTGAGGAACCTGTGTCCCCTGAAACTTCTGGAGGTTAAGGCAGAGGCGCAGGTCCTCAGAGAACGGAAGTGTAGACAGGAGTCAGTCAGTGCCTCCCAGAGCCTGAGCCCGCCGTGTCCTGGGGCCACTGGTGGGACGAGGGTCCCTTGAGGTGGGGCAGGTCCCACCACAGAGCCCAGAGCCCAGATCCCAGAGGTGTGAGGCTGGGCAGCCTCACTGCTGCCGGACGGCCTCACTCTTGGCTGGGGCCCCAACAGTCTGACTGGAAGGGTTCCACTGTTTAACGTAGTGGTTCTCAAATTTGGCTTCGTACTAGATTGATACAGACCTTTATCCAGTCCCTTTGGCTCCAAGAACTGGAGGGAGGGAAGCAGGATTGGTCAGAGGGTGAAGCTGAGCTGCGATCTAGTTACAACAGAGACATCAGCTGATCTCAGCAGGAGCTCTGGAGCTGGGATGATGGCCATTCAGAGTGGCTCCAGGTTGAGGCAAGGAGGCGTGTCTTTTACCTCAGCAGCAGGCGGTCATTGGCTGTGGTCCATCCCGTGGGAAGGAGGCAGTCCCATTGGCCAGTGCTGTCAACAGGCAACCCTCCTGGAAGCTGAGTGAGTGAGGATCTTGGCCCCGAGCCTCCAGGACACAGCCTCACCTGTCAGTGGGGATGGCTGGGTGCCCATCACAATAAACCACAGACCAGCCACCTCATTCTCTACTATCAATAAAGCCAGAAAATAACAAGTGTTGGTGAGGATTTGAAGAAGTTGTGGTAAAATAAACATAACATAAACGTTATCATCGTAACCATTTGCAAGTACACAGTTCAGTGGCATGGAGTACATTCATAGTGCAAAAGGGCTGTAGTCGGTAGGAATGTAAAATGGTGCAGCTGCTATGGAAAACAGCCTGGCGGTTCCTCAAAAGGTTAAAAATAGAACTAATCGTATGATCCAGCCATTCTACTTCTGGGTATATACCCAAATGAATTGAAAATAGGGACTCAAAGAGATATCTGTACACTCACGCTCCTAGCAGCATTATTCACAACAGCCAAAATGTATAAACAACCCAAGTGTCCATTGATGGACAGACAAAATGGGGAATATGTGTATATATTAATAATATATATATATAAAATAACCTTTAAAAAGAAGGAAATTCTTCCACATGCTACAACATGGATGAACCTTGAGGACATTAGGCTAAGTCACAAATGAACAAACGCTGTATGATTCTGCTTATATGAGGTACCTAGAGTGGTCAAATTCACAGAGACAGAAAGGAGAATGGTGGTTGCCGGGGGCTGGGGAGAGAGAGCGAGGAGAATTGTGGTTTGATGGGTATAGAGTTTCAGTTTTACAAGATGAAAAGAGTTCCATAGACGGATGGTGGTGATGGTAACCCAACAATGTAAGTGTATTTAATGCCATCGAAGTGTACACTTAAAAACGGTTAAGAGGGTAAATTTTATGTTATGTGTATTTTACCACAATTAAAAATAAATTAATTAAGCAACCGAAGTGCCCATCAATAGGTGAGTGGATAAAGAAGTTGTGGTATACATATGCAATGGAATATTACTCAGCCATAAAAAAGAGTGAAATCTTGCCATTCATGGCAACATGGATGGACTTAGAGGGTGTTATGCTAAGTGAAATAAGTTAGACAAAGAAAGACAAATATTGCATGATTTCACTTATACATGGAATCTAAAAAGACAAAGCAAATGAACAAACGTAACCAAACAGAAGTGGAGTCATAGATACAGAGAATAGACAGGTTGTTGCCAGAAGGGAGGGAGTCGGCGGAGGAGAGAAATAGGTGAGGGAGACTAAGATGTACAAACTTTCAGTTACAAAATAAATGAGTCGTGGGTACGAAATGTACAGTATGGGGAATATAGTCAATAATGATATAATACCTTAGTATGGTGACAGATAGTAACTAGACTTATGGTGGTCATTTTGAAGTATATAGAAATTAAAATTTTTTTTATTGGAGTATAGTTACTTTACAATGTTGTATTAGTTCTGCTGTACAGCAAAGTGAATCAGCTATGAGTATACATATATCCCCTCCTTTTTGGATTTCCTTCCCATTTAGGTCACCACAGAGCATTTGAGTAGAGTTCCCTGTACTATGCTTGCTATACAGTAGGTTCTCATGAGTTATCTATTTTATACACAGTAGTGTATATATGTCAGTCCCAATCTCCCAATTCATCTCATCCCCCTGAAGTATACAGAAATAGCAAATCATTATGTTGTGGACCAGTATTGTAGGTCCACTATACTTCAAAAACAAAGAATCAAACAAACAAACAAGCAAACAGAAAAACAGATCAGATTTGTGGTTACCAGCGGCGAGGGGTGGGGGCAGGGAGAATTGGAGGAAGGCAGTTAAAAGGCACAAACTTCCGGACTTCCCTGGTGGCGCAGTGGTTGAGAGTCCGCCTGCCGATGCAGGGGACACGGGTTCGTGCCCCAGTCCAGAAAGATCCCACATGCCACGGAGCTGTTAGGCCCGTGAGCCTGCGTGTCCGGAGCCTGTGCTCCACAACGGGAGAGGCCGCAACAGTGAGAGCCCTGTGTACCACAAAAAAAAAAAAGGTACAAACTTCCAGTTACCAGATAAATAAGTACTAGGAATGTAATGTACAATATGAGAAGTATAATTAACACTGCCCTATGTTATACATGAAAGTTGTTAAGAGTAAATCTGAGAGTTCTCGCCACCAGGAAAAGAATTGTTTTTCTGCTTCTTTGATTTTGCACCTGTGTGAGACGATGACTGTTCACTAGACTTACTGTGGTGATCATTTATGATGCGTGTAAGTCAAATCATGATGCTGTGTACCTTAAACTTATACAGTGCTGTGCATTAATTACACCTCAATAAAATTGGAAGAAAAATTAGTTAATTAAAAAATAATTCAGACCTGGAGGTTGCAGGAGAAGGAGTGTCCTGGGCATGTCCTCTTCTGGGCAATCCCCCTTCCCAAGCATGTGGTCTCCATGAGAGCAGCTATTTTGTGCAAGGTCATCCTGACCCCTTGAGCTCAGACAATGGCCAAGGACTGGGCTGTTGTGTCCCTTGCGTGCTCAGGGAACCAGGCACTGAGAGTTAGGAATGCAAATGGTTTGTTTGAGAGTCAGGCTGTGAAGGGGGAAAGGAGGAGAGGCCTTTCTCCTACAGCCTTGTGGAGCCACAGTCATGGGCTGGGGCCACCCCAAGGAGAATATGACCTTGGCTCAAAAGCTGAGGCAGACTTAGAGGATTAGCAGCAGGAGGCTGACAGCTAACTACCTTCCTTGCAGGGGCAGCAAGTTCTTCCTTGAAGGGGAGTCTGAGCAGTGCATCTCCACGTCTACACAGCTGTTCACCCAAGCGGAACAGGCAGGCAAAGTCTCTTCTGGGACTTACGATCTTGGACCTACAGACGGTAGAGTGAGGCTCTCTGGACAGCCAGAGCTGTGACATAGCCAACTCTGGAACCCTTGGTGGCAGGTGGACTGTCCTGTAGACATATGGCTGAGGGGCAGGGGAGCCAGGTGGTGGTGGGAGAGGAGGGTGAGGCAGGCGTGCAGAGAGAAGAAATGATGAGTTTGGGGAGGAGCCCACAGCACTCAATTTGCTGGTGCCAGCTGTTCAGGCTCAGGCGTACTCTGCCCTTTTCATTGGTGGTTTACCACGTTCTCCTCCAAGATTCCGCCAATAAATCCCCCCTTTTGTTTAACCTAGTAGTTTTACAAAACCAGTGGACCCCAGCGTTTTCATCAGTACAGGGAGGATTTGCTGGGGCTGGAGGAAGAGGAGGACAAAGCACAACAGAAATAAGAGGATAGAGCGGAGGCGTTGGAAGAGCTCTGCTGAGGGCCGCCCTGCTCTTCCATGGGTTGCCCTGCTCTTCCGTGGGTCGTCTCTTGGGATTCATCGTGACCTTATCCAGAGTGTAGCTGGTCCTTCCTGGATTCTGGGGACCGATTAGTGGAGGTGCCGCTGGGACCACACCAGAGACTCCCAAAGTGCTCCCCATCTCAAGCCTTGGTGGGGGGCGGGGGGGTGTCACACTTTTTTGGAGGGGGGGGGTCCCCTTTTTTTTTTTTTTTTTTTTTGCGGTACACGGGCCTCTCACTGTTGCGCCCTCTCCCGTTGCGGAGCACAGGCTCCGGACGCGCAGGCTCAGCGGCCATGGCTCACGGGCCCAGCCGCTCCGCGGCATGTGGGATCTTCCCAGACCGGGGCACGAACCCGTGTCCCCTGCATCGGCAGGTGGACTCTCAACCACTGCGCCACCAGGGAAGCCCAAGGAGGTGGGGGGTCACACTTTTGCTGAATGCTCTTTACCAGTATGCCAAGAAATCTGTTTTTCTGGCAGAGACTAAGCAAGCACTGAAATCTCACCATCTATCATCAAACCCTGGAAATGGTCGGAAAAGATTTATAAAATAAGTTAAGGGACTTCCCTGGTGGCATAGTGGTTAAGAATCCGCCTGTCAATGCAGGGGACACGGGTTCGAGCCCTGGTCCGGGAAGATCCCACATGCTGCGGACCAACTAAGCCCGTGCGCCACAACTCCTGAGCCTGCGCTCTAGAGCCCACAAGCCACAACTACTGAGCCCACACGCCACAACTACTGAAGCCCGTGTGCCTACAGCCCATGCTCTGCAACAAGAGAAGCCACCGCAATGAGAAGCCTGTGCACTGCAATGAAGAGTAGCCCCTGCTCGCTGCAACTAGAGAAAGCCCGTGCACAGCAATGAAGACCCAACGCAACCAGAAACAAATAAATATTTAAAAAATAAAATAAGTTAATTTAAATGGAAGTGTATTTGAATGCAAGAAAGAGAATGTCCTAAGCAACAGAAACAAACAGGAATCCTTAAAGGAAGGAAGCAGATGAAAGCCACACAGGAAGAAGGAGCCAGTTATGGTCACATTACATGTTGGGGGAGCTCCTCAAAGGTGAGCATCAACAAGAGTCACCCAGCACCCGAGGATGCCGGCACTACAGAAGAGCAACAGCCAGCTCAATAGGTGAGGAATGTCACCTAGGAAGCAGATGAGTGAGCAAATGGAAAAGGACTTTGAATTAAGGACATTAGTAGGATCATCAGAGATAAAGGAGAAAATTCCATTCTACAATAATAGGAAGAAGACAAAATAGGCATTTGTGAAAAGGAATCGATTAGTTTGTAAATAAGAACTAGATGACTGTTGATTTTTAAGTTTGCTGAAGCTTTAAATGAATGAGCTGAAATAAAATTTCAGAACACAGCACAGAGAGAAAAAGAGAAGGAAAATATGAAAGAAAAGTTAAGTGACATGGAGACTAGATTCAAAAGTACAAACATCTGTCTACTAGAGTTATAGAAATTGTAAAAGTGATACTCCTGCCCCCAAAGATAAATTACCTACAAAGAAATGAGACTCAAATGGACATCGGACTTCTCATCAGCCCCACTGGATGCAAGAAAAAAGGGTAGGAATGGCTTTGATATACTGATCAGAAATAACTTTGAACCTAGAATTCTATACCATCATTCAAATTTCAGGATGAAAAAATAAATACATAACAGGTACAAGGAAGCAGAAAGGATGCTACTCACAGGCCCTCCTAGAACTAACAAAAGACAAATTCCAGCAAGAAGAAAAGTGAAGCCATAAGGAAGTTGTGGGCTATATGAAGGAATGGTGAGGCAACATAACACATGTTGTTAATTTCTAACAAGTTATAATAAAACATTATTTTAAATAACAAGCTGGAGGGACTTCCCTGGCTGTCCAGTGGTTGGGACTCCACGCTTCCAATGAGGGGGGCGCAGGTTCCACCCCTGGATGGTGAACTAAGATCCCGCATGCTGTGCGGCACAGCCAAATAAATAAATAAATAAATAAAAATAAATAAATAACAAGCCGGAAACACAATTCAAATCTAAAAGTGTGTGTGGAGAGGAAAATCAGGAAAATGTCAAATTTTTTGCATTTTTTTTCCCTTTAGGTGAATCACATAGACTCTGATTAACTTTAGACATTTAATGAAAACACATATTTAATAATGGGCATCAACAAGTTAAGGGCAAAATAGTTTTTCTTAAGAATAACCATGAAAAGAACAAATATAGAATGTATGACAAACTTGTAGAAAAAAATTTTTGATCAACAACAGAAGAAAAAAAGTGTGTATGAATAATGAAGAAGGCATGTTTATCAGTTATCTTTTGCTGAGTAACAAAACTATCCCAAAATTTAGCGGCTTAAAACAACAACAAAACAGGACATTACTCTTGAGGACATTATGCTAAATGAAATAAGCCAGACACAAAAAGACAAATACTGTCTGATTTCACTTGTATGAGACACATGGAGAGGTCAAATTCATAAACTCAGAAAGTAGAATGGTGGTTGCCAGGGGCTAGGGCAGGGGGGATGGGGAGTTGTTGTTGAACAGGTTTTGCAAGATGAAAAATTTCCAGAGATCTGATATACAGCAAGGTGCATACAGTTAACAGTATTGAACTTCACACTTCAAAAGGGTTAAGATGCTAAAACAAAAACCAAAACTAAACATCAGTTTCTTTGGCTTCTGATTCTGTGGATCAGTGGCTTGGGCTGGGCTCAGTGAGGCAGATCTGCTGACCTGGGCTGGGCCCACTCATGCATCTGCAATCAGCTGCCTTGTTGGCTGGACACTGGCCGGCATAATATGGCTCAGGTGGAACAGTTTCTTGGCTGCTGATGTAGGCCCTCATCCTTCAGCTGGCTAGCCCTGGCTTGTTCTTAGGGCAACTTCGGGAGTTCCCAGAGTGAGTGTCAGGCTCAGAACAATAAAAGTGCTACTCCACTGTGTTCCATTGGTCAAGTAAGTCACAAGATTTCTGCCATCTTATCTTCTGTTCTCCATTTGCCATGCTGTAGTAGCCTGTAAAAATAGGCACAAATTATTTACCTCCCTATTCTTATCCTTATTTTACAGATAGGAAACTGAGGCTCAGAGAGTTTCAGTGATTTGCTCAAGGTCCCACAGCCAGTGGTGAAGAGAGTAAGGACATGGGACTGGAACATAGTCTGTTTCCAAAGCTGGAAAGCAAGATGTGGAAAGTCCACACTACCCATCCTCTGGCCTCTTGAGGTTAAATAGTGCTCCCTTAATTCTTCCTGGCCCCCACGTGGAGTGGGAACACAAAATTCCAGGAGAACTTGACCTTTGTAGGCAGCTGCCTTTTCTTAATGGCCACTTAGTTTCCAAATGGATTCTCTTCAGGAAAATCCCAACTCTGAGTTAGATGAGCCAACTCAGCAAGAAGCTTTTGATTCATACCAAGAATGTGTGGAGTTTTGAGAGGTACAGGACTAGGGGACAGGAGGAGGAAGTCCTGAGAGCCAGGAAAAAAGGAAGAGAGAGAATTAGGAGGGTAAACCAAGATGTGGAAGGAAGGGGATTGAGAAAGAGAAAGAAAGGAAGGAAGGAGGGAAGGAAGATAGAAGTTTAGAAAGAAGAAGAAAAAGAAGCATTTAATTGGAGAGAGAAATTGAGGAAGGAATAAAGTATGAGATGTAAAGACAGAAAACAGAAAAAAATGTCAGAAAGGGAAAGACAATGAGAAACAAAGGCACAGAACTCAAAAACAGCAACAGAGAGAGATGGTATAAGAGCACAGAGTGAACAAAAGAGAAAAACAGCAAGAGAAAGAGGGAGGTGGGTGGGAGGGAGGGAGGGAGAGAGAGGGGGAGAAATTGGGAAGAAAGACAGAAGAAGAAGGAGAGAGTAAAAATGAGAAAGGGCCCAACAGATGGAGACAGAAACTGACAAAAAGGATAGGAGGGGACCAGAGACAGAGGCAGGAGGGAAGACAGAAGAAGAGAGGCAGGGGCAAACTTTGCATATTGAGGATGATTTGCTGTCTGCTGGGAGGCTGCCTTATCCTCCCCCTCCCGCCATGCCACTGCAGGCAGAACGCTCCCCGCCCCCCGTACCAACTAGAAATCAAAGGCGGAGGTATTTGGTGCAAGTATTCCTCATTCAGAACAGAACCATTAATGTATTCTAAAAAGCTTTTTAGCTGTGGCCTGCTCTGCATGTTATTAATTTCTTTATTACAGATCTTGTTATTTTCAGAGGTCCCCGGGGACCCATTAACAACGGATTTTTATGGGAAAGAAGTCGGTTAAAGTGGTGGGAATAACTGCTCCTCAGCTCTGTGTCAGTAATCGGAGTTGCACCGAGGATAATGTAGACTGTTTTAATTTCCAAAATAGCAACAGTTCAGACATTTAATTGCAGATTTATGCCCTTTTTTCATGCTGCCGAGTGTAAAATATGTGACCAGTAATATATAACGGCTAACCACCGAGCCATGGACTGACCAGGCTGCCACATCTCTCCTGAAAAGGGGAGCACAGAGGAAGGAAGGAAGAAAGGAAGGAAGGAAAGATGGAAAAGTGGAAGGAAAGGAGGGAGAGAGGGGAAAAAAAGAAGACCCTGGGTACGTTTCGCTGAGCTCAAACCACTGTACTGGTTCAGTCCTCCTCACCTCGCCCTCTTTCACATTCTCCAGCTCTGTATGGTAAATTTGAAAACTTCACTTTTCCCTCCCCTTTTTCCTGTTGCCTCAACGACCCCCACAAACATGCTGTGAGCACCGGCTCAGGGAACCACAGGAGACCAAGGGCTCCAGGGTGATAAATTCGGGCCTCCATCACAAGTTCCGCCTCCTTCCCATTCTTCCCTGACCAATGGAATGGACGTAATGAATGCACCAATGAAAACGCACGCAACATTCAATCGCACCAATGAAATCCCCTGGCGCCATTTCTCGCGTGTACCTCCACCCACCTCCCCAGATAAAGGCACTTGTCCCGGGTTCTCGCTCGAGCTCTGCTACCTCGGCGCTCCTCCAGCGTGACACGTCTACCCGTGCAGTGACTTTGTCTCTCGAGGACCTCTGGATATAAGAAACTTTGTTTTCCTGAGCCGCCCCCGTGTCCCCTGTTGTGGCCGCGCCTAACCATCGCCTAAAATGAACCCAGAACAATTTCCTAGCGTGGCAGCTGACATCTTGGAAATCTTTAACGAGGGAACGCGCGAGCCCCTCCCGTGACGATGGGCGTGTGGTGCCGAGGGGGTCTCAGCACGCCGCTGGGAACCGTTGTGTCTGTGGAGTTGGAAAGCTGCTTGTCCCGGTCAACAGAGGCCACCTCAGGCCAGCAGGCCGTCTGTTTTGGAGCTGCCCATGACCTGCAGGGCACTCCTGCTGCCGAGCGGGGACGGTCATTGGAGTCCGACGCCTTGTCCCCACCCCGCCCCCTCCCGCCCCCTCGTGACGGGAAGGCACCCAGGGCCTCTGCGGGAGGCAGCTTCCCAGGTGTCTCTCCTCAGCCGACTAACAGGCCCAGCCGGGGATGGCAAAGCCAAGGCGTTCCGTGAGCTGTGGCTTCAGGAAAACAGGTAACTCTGTGTGGAAGTGGGGTGGACCTTGGCATCGCGGCGTGGCCTCCAGAAGTCCCCGCTCGTGGCCCAGTCTGTTTCTCCAAGGCCTGGAGCCGGGGCCCATCCCAGGGTAGCCTGAACACCCTCAGGACCCGGGCCCTCCTGGCCTGCGGGATAGGCCTGCCCTCGCCCACCGGACCGGCCTCCTGGGGCTGCGGGTGCCCTCAGTGCGCCGGTGATGAGGAGGTTTGAAGGGGGATTACTGTCAGGCCCCATCTGGGCCTGCTGTTCTTATGGGACCAGCGGCCTGACAAGGCTTTTGTTTGAAATCCACAGGTAAAAGTAATTCTTTGCTTGTGAGGTAGAATTGATTGTAAGATACTTTGTTAATGTGAGAATAGATTTTGGGGGACAGGACAGAATGCAGGTATCTCTGGTGGTAGCTCTATTCCAGGAAGAGGCCCTCTATCTAAATTCTTTCATGCAGTTAGTGAGGAGGTCAAAGTTTCTTCCTGAGTCTTTTGGGCCTTGATTGTTTTCAGCTGGAAGTAATTTGCATACCAGAGAGACATTTTGGGGTGACAGATTTTGTTCCCCTGCAACCTCATTGTAGTAGTTCCCCTGAATAAAGTCTACCTTACTGTCAAAACAAACAGACAAAAGCTACTTGTCCCTTGGGCCTCACCAGCCTCCATTTCTTTTCCAGTCCCTTCTTCCTGGGGGTGCCAGGCCCCAACCACTTAAAACCTTCTAATCTGTAAGCACCAGGAGAGCTAATCAGGCACTAGTTCCCAGGCCTAATACAGTGTCTGGCACATGGTGAAAATTGTTTGAGTGGATGACAAGGGTTTTCATTTTTCTCTTTGGTTCCTGCCATCTTGGCACCCCAGGATGGAGTGTAAGCTCCCTCCATGGACACAGCTGTACCCTCTCTGTGAGCAGGTTACCTACAGCTCCCCAGTGTTCTTGATTTTACACAGTACCAGTTGAAGCAGTTTGTGCCTGGGCTGTGCATGAACTCTCTGCTCTGAGGACTGCTTCTTGACGCCCAGCGGAGGGCCCTCAGCCATGCTTTCCTGTGTGACTTGTGCCCCTAGGCATAGCCATTGGACCAGGTATGGACACATGACCCAAGCTGAGCCAGTCAGAGTCTCTTTTCATGCCATTTGGAGGTTTGACAGCAAATCAGTCTCCATCGATGGCTGAAATGATAACTTGTATATTTGTGAACTGTAGAGCCATTATATTCCCTGTGTTAGAAAACTCTATTGTTAACTTGGTTACGCTATGAACACCTCTCCTAGAATCTCCTTCCAGGGTAGAGTTGGCTAAAAGAATTGGGAAGTGGAGGTGAAGTAGCTGCCATTATTGTCTGATGGTCTTTGTGGCTAAAAATGGTGACAGACAGATGCTGAGGCATCCAGTGGGTCCCAGTCTGTCCTCCTTCTTCTTTGCTCCACAACCTGTGTTTGCTCCCGTTCGCCACGAGCAATTCCAGGTTCACCATGAGATGCTTAGCAGTGGACTCATAGGGGAGGTAGCTACCCAGAGGCAACGGTATCCCATAGACCTCCCTACAAGCCCCACTTGGGAATCCCACTTCACTGGCTCCATATGCTTGGCCTCGAAGATTCCACCTGAGCCAAAGCTTCAGGCATATTGTTTAGTGACTTTGCCTCTGACCCTCTAATTCCCTCTCTGGACCTGTACTTCCCTAGCTCCGTCCACAGTTGTGTCAGGCCTAATCCCTATAATAAATCCATATCCTATTTAACACTCACAGTGGCTTTGCTTCCCTGACTGAGCCCTGACTGATACAGTTATTAGTAGTGGTGATGCTTCCAGGGGAGCAGAACTGTAAGGATGGGAATCTGACATTGGTTCTCTGAGTAGATTTAGAGGCATTAAGGACACAGTTTTCAGGAGTAAATGGGATACCGGTGGTCCATAGCATGTGCTGGTGAAGCCGTTATTAAATTATCACCTTTAGGGCTTCCCTGGTGGCGCAGTGGTTGAGAGTCCGTCTGCCGATGCAGGGGACACGGGTTCGTGCCCCGGTCCGGGAAAATCCCACATGCCGCGGAGCGGCTGGGCCCGTGAGCCATGGCCGCTGAGCCTGCGCATCCGGAGCCTGTGCTCTGCAATGGGAGAGGCCACAGCGGTGAAAGGCCCGCGTACCACACATAAATTATCACCTTTAGACCCCTGGAGTCAAGGCCTATAGAAAGTGAGACTGACCAAATAGCTACTGCCAAGGAACATTTCAGTGGCAGTAAAGGGTATTAGGACTGCAAGGTGGATTGGTTGCTTCTTAGTGCACTGGAAAATTTGGATAAAAAAGGTGATGAGCTTAGGGCTTTAAATTCCCAAGTCAAGATTTGGGTCAAGATCCAGAAAGCATTTATGTCTGCCCTGAAAGAAAGCCTTATCTCCTGGAGCTGCAGGTTGAGATTTCTGAAAGCCAAACCCAAAGTCTATTTGTGTGGATGGCTGAAGGACAGTGCCAACTGAATTCACACCTTGGAAGGTCTCTTATTAAAGTTAGAGGGCTTTGACTGAGAAGGAGTGGGGCCCTAAAAACTGGGATGGAGACACCTGAGCAGACTCAGATGTAGAGGAGTATGATGAACTCCCAAATCTTACCAGTCTTTTTGCCAGTAGAAGCATCCCATCCTCCCCTTCTGAGGAGGTTACTCTCCTGGTACCTGGAGAAACTCTAGTGGCCTCTTGAGGTGATGTTCTTGTTGGGGAAAGGTGATCTTCCTCAAGACCTGCCCCCCACCTCTCATTGCTTCTAGATCTTTTACTAGACTCAAAACATGGCACGCTTCAGGGGGTCAGGTACAAAGTGTGATCATGAAGAGGCATCATATACACCAAAGAATTGCAAGATGTCTCCAACTTGTATCAATGTAGGATGGACCCAAAGGGTGTTGGCTCATGGTGGAAGGAATATAATGTTGGAGCTGGCTGAATTGATTGATATGAATGTACTAAGGGATTCTAGATTCGTTATGGTAATTTGAGTGGCTTTGTATTGGTCAAGGTTCCCCAGAGAAACAGAAACTTTAGGATATAGATTTAGATAAGAGGAAATTTAGTATAGGAATTGGCTCACCCAGCTATGGAGACACAGAGTCCCACAGTCTGCTGTGTGCAGGCTGGAGAACCAGGAAAACCAGTGGTATAATTCAGTCCAACTCTGAAGGCCTGGGAATCTGGGGGGCCTGATGATGTCAGTCCGCATCTGAGTTCAATAGCCCAAGAACCAAGAGTGCTGAGGTCCAATGGATGTCTCAGCTCAAGCAGAGTGAATTTACCCTTCCTCTGCCTTTTTGTTTTGTTTGGGCCGTAAATAATCAGATGGTGTCTGCCCACATTGGGGAGGGTTATCTGCTTTACTTAGTTCACCAATTCAAATGTTAATCTCTTCCAAAAATTCCCTCACAGACACACCTAGAAATAATAAATGACCAGCTATCTGGACTTCCCTTAGCCCAGTCAAGCTGACACATAAAATTAACCGTCAGAGGCTGGGGTGGCTAATAGTTTGCTCAGTTCGTTGGTTGAAACCTGGACCCAAATATGAACTCCCCTGAGCCTAAATGAATAAGGCTGAGATTTCAGAACTTCCCAGATATACTATAGAGGGAGGCATCCAAAAGCTTAGGAAAAGCAGAATGCTAGGATGGATTTATTATATAAGACCTGCTCACCTACCCCCTCACTGTGTCTCCTAGGAGGGTCCAGAGGACTGCTCACCAAGACTTTGAGAAATACATTGGTGAGGGGAGTTCCCAGCATTCTGAAGAGCTCTGTAATGTTGATTCTCTGGAGGACAGGAATTACAGTGGGAAATGACACCATGAAACTGAGCTCCTTGAATTCAGTGGGGACGATGGGATCCCAGGGAGGCACTTAACTGACAGAGACAAGGTGGGTGTGACTACCATAATTCAGAATAGTCTGACCTGAAGAATGTTTTAGCTGTGGCTATTTGACTGTGGTGTCCCTAGGATTGAAATAGATGGGCAGCCTACTAAAGTCTTACTTGATTTGTATGAACCAAAAGCTCTAGATCTGGTGAACAGAAGTCTGGCCTGAATCAACACAACAGAGAGCTGCATTCTCCAAACCTGTTCCTAGATTTGAGCCATTTCATACACCCCAAACCCTTCGAATAATGGGGAGACACTTAAGGAAGGAATGCTACACTGACAAAAATGTATACTGTAGCTCTTTTTTATTTTTATTATTATTTTTATTGAAGTATAGTTGATTTACAATGTTGCGTTAGTTTCTGGTGTACAGCAAAGTGATTCAGTGATTATACAGATATAATCTCCCGACCTCCCAATTTATCCCTCACCCCGCCATAACTCTTCTTTAACATACTGGAACTCTACCTCCTAGCATTCCCTAAAGGGACCAGCAGCCATTTACCAGGGTGACTGTGCATGGGGGAATGGGAAATAGCCAGACTTTTGGGGATCACTGTATGCGAAGGAACCCAAAATGACATTGTGGCCTACCAGCTGTAAAGGGGATTATGGTAATTGGGTGATTAATGGAGTTTTGGCTTGAGTCAGTTTCCATGTGGACTCAGTGGTCTCCAAAACAATGCTGTGGTTATCCACATCATCGTGTCACATCACTTCATCATCCAGTGGAAGTAGTTTATGCTAGATTGGGCTTGATGGGTCTAGAAGGCACAAGTAAGTTGGATGAGTATGTAGCTCTTCTGCTGTTTTGCTTTCTCCCTTTTAGTCTATACCTACATTCTTATGAGAAGTTTCCCAATGACCAGTTAACAGAGGAAGAAAATATTGAGGATTTGAAAATGATTACGCATGACATGCAGGAACCACCTCAAAGTGGACCAGTGTGGCACTAAGGCCCTACTGTGGGGTGGTTCTGAAGAGCAGTGGTGAGACAGAAGCCTTCCAGTGGGCAGTTGAACAGTACACTTCATTGTTCATCTCGCCTGGGAGGAGAAATGGCAAGAGGCACAGATTTACAGTGATTAATAAAAGTTAACTGCAGGAAGTGGCAAACGGCTTGGCTAGATGGTCGGGGACTTGGAAATAACAGAATTGGAAAATTGGTGACAAAGAGATCTTGGAAAGAGCTATGTGAATAAACTTCTCCAGACTGTCACACTGTGTGAAGATATTTGTGTCCCATGTAAATGCTCATTAAAGAGCAACCTTAGTAGAGAAGGATCTTTATACTCAGATGGATAAGATGACCCCATTCTCTGGATTCCAGTTAGCCTCTTTCCCCAGCCACTTTTGTCCTTGCTCAATGGACTCCTGAACAGAGTAGCAATGGAGCAGGAATGGAGGTTATGCATGGGCTCAGTAACATAGACTTCCACTGAACAAAACTGATTTGGCTACAGTTGCCACTAAGTGCCCAGTCTGCCAACAGCAGAGACCAACACTGAGCCCTTACATGACAGCATTCCTCAGGGGAGCAGCCAGCCGTGTGGTGATAGGGTGGTTACGGTAGACCACTTCCAACATGGAAGGGGCAGCACTTCGTCCTCACTAGAGTAGACACTGGTTGTGGACTGGCCTTCCCTGCTCACAATGCTTCTTTCACAACCACCATTACTGCCTTATCTGCCATCATGGTATACCACACAGCATTGCTTCTGACCAGAGAAGCACTGGTAAGGTAAATAAAGTAAGGTGGCAATAGGCTAATGACTCACGGTATCCGTTGGTCTTATCATGTTCCCCATTACCCTCTAGCAGCTGGCTTGATAAAACAATGAAATGGCCTTTTGGAGACTCAGTTACGACACCAGATGAGTGGTAATACCTGTGGGCCCAAGGCAGAGTCTTCCAGGTTGTGATATATGCTCTGAATCATTGTGACCAATATGTGGTATCATTTATTCCATGAACAGGATTCAAGGTCCTGGAATAAAAGAGTGGACATGGGATTGGTTCCTCTCACTGTTATCCCAATGGTCCAATAACCATTAAGATGGTCATGTGTGGGCTTCCCTGGTGGCACAGTGGTTGAGAGTCCACCTGCCGTTGCAGGGGACACGGGTTCATGCCCCTGTCCGGGAAGCTCCCACATGCCGCGGAGCGGCTGGGCCCGTGAGCCATGGCCGCTGAGCCTGCGTGTCCGGAGCCTGTGCTCCGCAACGGGAGAGGCCGCAACAGTGAGAGGCCCGTGTACCGCAAAAAAAAAAAAAAAAAAAAAAAAAAGTGGTCATGTGGCTTTTGTCCTTTATTCTATTAATATGGTGTATTACATTAGTTGGTTTTCTTATGTTGAACCAACCTTGCACTCCCACAATAGATCCCACTTGGTCATGGTGTATAATCCTTTTTAAGTTGATATTTGCTGGTATTTTTACATGTATATTCATAAGGGATATTGGCCTATAGATTTTTGTGTCTGGTTTTGGTATCAAGATAATACAGGCTTTATAGAATGAGTGGGAAGTGTTTCCTCCTCTTTTATGTTTTGAATGAGTTTGTGAAGGATTTGTGTTAATTATTCTTTAAACACTTGGTAGAATTCACCCGTCAGGCCATCTGGTCCTAGGTTTTTCTCTGCAGAAAGTTTTTGATTACTAATTTAGCCTCTTTACTTGTTACAAGGTCTATTCAGATATTCAGCTTTTTTTAAAAAAGCCCATTTCAGTAGTTTGTGTCTTTTTAGGAGTTTGTCCATTTCATGTAGATTAATTTGTTCATAGTATTCCCTTATAATCCTTTTTATTTCTATAAGTTCAGTGGTACTCTCTCCTCTTTAATTTCCGATTTTAGTAATTTGAGTTTTCTCTGGGAATGGGACTTTGAAGGGGCACCAACCCATTCTGCCCCGTCCAATAGCTGCCAGCCTGCTGGTTTTTACTGTAATTGCAGTGAAAGGGCAACTGCAGAGCCAGGGAGGGGGAGATGAGAATAGTGAAAGTTAAAATGCCATAAAGGTTGCTGTTATTACTGATACTCAGCTATTGGTTTTTTTAAAAAAATAATAAATGCTCCCCAGATTGCTACAAGCCTTTGGTTAATTTCCAGAGTTCTGAAAAAGTTGTTCCTGACAATTTTTGCTGGTGTTTTCACTACTTTTATGGAGAAGGGAATTTTCAGAGGTCCTTACATTGTCATTTTTGCTGATGTCACCCCTCTTTTTTCTTAGAGGTACATAAAGTAATAGTGTTTCTTACAATTGATGACATCTTAGATTTGATAAAATATTGTTAATTCTTAGCTGTAAAACACAACTAACTACGTAATGGGAGAGTTAAAAGTAAGGTGACACTAAATGCTAGGCAATAAAAATAAATAGATTATGGGCTGATATATTAAATATCTTAGTCCTTATATAATTATGGAAAATGATAGAGATCTTGATTATTAATTCCTGACTTTGTCACATCAATTATTTATGTTAAGATGTAAGGGTAATTATTCAGATAAGGTAAACAGAATATGTAACTTATGAACCAATAAAAGGGAAAGGGAAAATTATTAATTTAGTGGAAAGTAGGAAAGAAGGAAGGGACAAAGGAAAACAGTGAAGAGACACACAGACACAAAATAGATGTTATAAATAATCTCAAAATAATGATCACAATAAATGTAAATAAATTCACCCATTGAAAGATGGAATTTTTCAGATTGGTTTAAAAATTCAGCTATATATCTTATTTATAAGAGATACACCTAAAGGAATGAAACGGGTTGTAGTAAATGTATAGAGAGACATATACAGTAATAAGTAGATACTAACCAAAAGAAAGCTGGTATAGCAATGTTAGTACTAAACAAAATAAACTTTAAAGAGCAATATTAAGAAAAGTGGGTGATAATTAATGATGAAAAGAACAATTTCCCAGGAAAATATAACACTGAACTTTATGTAGCCTAGAAGGCATTAAGCAAAAATAGACAAATCCCCAGTAATACTAGGAGATTTAACACATTTCAGATGGAATAAAAAGAGAGAAAACTAGTAAGGATAAAGAAGATATAGAAGACTAGATAACAGAATTAACAAACAATATAAAGAATTAACAAACAATAAACATGTAGAATTCTCAGTGTAGCAAATGGAGAATATACATTCTCTTCATGCATATGTGGAATGTTTATAAATATCAACTATTCTATCACATAAAAGAAGACTCAAGGGCTTCCCTGGTGGTGCAGTGGTTGAGAGTCCGCCTGCCAATGCAGGGGACACGGGTTCGTGCCCCGAACCAGGAGGATCCCACATGCCACGGAGCAACTAAGCCCATGTGCCACAACTACTGAGCCTGGGCTCTAGAGCCCATGAGCCACAACTGCTGAACCTGCGTGCCACAACTACTGAAACCTGTGTGCCTAGAGCCTGTGCTCCGCAACAAGAGAAGCCACCGCAATGAGAAGCCCACCCACCGCAACGAAGAGTAGCCTCCACTTGCTGCAACAAGAGAAAGCCTGCGTGCAGCAACGAAGACCCAACGCAGCCAAAAAATAAAAAGGCAGGCTAAAAATAACTGGAAGAAAGTCTTAGAGAATATCTTGTGGTGTTGTTTAGGAAAAGATTTCTTAAACGTAGGGGAGAGAGCAGACGAGGGGGGGTGGGGGGAACGAGCGCCAACCATGAAGGAAAAGAGTGATAAATTTGTCCTTTCTGCTCCATTGTTTTGCCTATTCCTGTGCCAAAACCACCATATACAAAGGCATCCTAAGTTTAAGATATTTAAAAACCACAAAGTGGAAGAATATATTTTCAAAATAAAAAAACTGTAAAGGATTAATATTCAGATTATATAGCTTCTTCAATTCAATAAGACAGAAACAAACAACCAGCAGAAAAGTGGACAAAATACATCAACAGCTAATATACAAAGGAGAAAATGGAATTTCCCATAAGAATGAAAAGATGCTCAACTTCACTAATAATTGGGGAAAGACACAAAAATGATCAGCAGTAAGATACCGTATCATATCCATCAAATGGGCAAACATTTAAAAGTCTGGCAGTACCAAGTATGTATTAATAAAGATGTGGGGAAATGACTCTTGCAAACTGCTGGTGGGAGGGCAAATTAGTAAATTAGCACACCAACTTTGGAGAGAAATTTGGAAACACAGCTTGACAATGTACACACCCCAGGACCCAGCATTCCCACTCCCTGCTATATTAATCAGAGATATTTTGCTCTTACACACAAAGAGACATGCACAAGGATGCTCATCGCAGGATCATTTGCAATTGCATAAGAAATAAGGAAGTAATCTGTACATCTACCAATAGTGGAGGAAATTTAAAAATTATTGTGTTTTCATACAATGGTTTACTCTTCCTCAGGTAAAATGAATGGACCAGGGCTACATGTATCAACATAAACAAATCTTATAAAACAATGTTGAATGAAAGCAAGTTGAAAATGATTCCATTTATGTAAATATGTACATAATGGTATGTGAACTTATTTAAATATTAAAAACATATAAAATAATACTATATTTTAATGGACACCTCTGTAGTAAAAGTATAAAAATGTGAATAGCAGATACACACCAATTTAGAATAGTAGTTACCTATGGGTAAGTAGCAGTGAAGAAAGTAATGAAAATGGATCAGGAGGAGGGCAGAATCAGATAGACATAATACTATGGCAAAATGATTGCTAGATATGGGGGATGAGCAGAAGGTTTTTATTATATTACTCTATTCTTTCATATATGTGAAATATTTTATATTTTAAAATTTAATAAAATAACTTTTAAAAGTCCCAGGGAAGGAGTCTAATTGGCCTATCCTGGGTCAGCTGCCCATTTTTGGACCAATCAACTGAGTCATGGAAGAACATGGCTGCTCTTGCTCTAGCCATGTATTGGAAGGAAGCTGGGGATGGAGATAGTGTCCTTGAGAAGGGAGGGGATCTGCACAGAACCAAAGATACCGACTGAGTGCTGGTCCCAGGGGCATAAGCAGCCAGAATATATGGGAAATTAACCAGGGTACACATTAGAATCCCCTAGGAGCTTCTTTCAGGACTCAAACCCAGACCTGCTGAGTCAGAATTTTCAGGCATTCACATTTCAAAAAAGCCTTCCTGTTGGTTCTGATGGGAAACCCTAGTTAAAGAAAATCACTTAAGGCCTTGGGTTCAAACCACCAAGTTGAAGCCCCTGGCCTAGGCGAGCGGGCCTTTATGCACTAGATAAAATAGTGCATAATAGTGACTCTCTTCCCTCCGAGAGTCAGCCTGTGGACAAAGGAGAGGACGCACACAGGTGGACTGGTTTCTAGGAAAGCCCCACTCCCAGGCTTCATCCTTCAGTAAGTAATACCCTTGGCCTGAACCACCCGCCTTGGTTCCTCTGGGGTTTGGCTTTAGGAGGTAGGTTAGTGAGGAGAGGGACTTGAGCTTCCCTTAGAGGCCAGAAGTTTTAATGTTGGTGATTTTCCAAAGCCCCTTTGCATGGTTTAAAATGACAATAGTAAAAACAATGACTTGCTAATTGCTGGACACTGTGCAGAAATGATTCGTCCAAAGTCCCTAAGCTAGGGGCTGGCAAAGTCAGGACTCAAACCCAGGTCTGTCAGACTCCCAGATCTGTGTCCTGGGGAATCTTGGGTCACTGAAGATTCTTCGTAGTGTGGCAGCACCTGGCCTTCTCTCCTTACTGCCTGCTCTTGACACCCCGGAGTACACTCATCTCCGAGCACACCAAGCACGACCTGGTGGTCAGGTGATGATGCTGTCAGTGGCTTCACACCCTTCTTATCGTTGCCCTCTTTGCATGGTGTCCCCTGAGTATCCTTTCTACCAAACCATCTATGTGGTAAGTCCTCATGGGTCTTCAAGGCTTTGCAAAATGTATTGGGTAGGCCAAAAGGTTCATTTCCTTTTTTTCTGTAAGATGGCTCTAGTAGCACTTAGTTGTCTTTAACTTCGTTCAAAACAATTTTTTTAGATTGTATGTGACAGCTGTCGTATCAGCGTGCATTTAAAAAAAAAAAGACTTACCAAAATTGGTGACTTTTTGTGTAGCCATTTTAATATTGAAGATGGAAGAAAAGCAACATTTTTAGCATATTATACTTTATTATTTCAAGAAAGGTAAAAACTCAACTGAAATGCACAGAAAGATTTGTGCAGCGTATAGAGAAGGTGCTGTGACTGATGGAACGTGTTACAAGTGGTTTGCGAAGTTTTGTGCTGGAGTTTTCTCGTTGGGCGATGCTCCACGGTCGGGTAGACCAGTTGAAGCTGATAGCAATCGAACTGAAACAATAATTGAGAACAATGAACGTTATACCACGCGGGAGGTAGCCTACATACTCAAAATATCCAAATCAAGCATTGAAAATCATTTGCACCAGCTTGGTTATGTGAATCACTTTGATGTTTGGGTTCCACGTAAGTTAAGTGAAAAAAACCTCTTGACCGTATTTTCGCATGCGATTCTCTACTGAAATGTAATGAAAACATTCCGTTTTTAAAACAAATTGTGACGGGTGATGAAAAGTGGATACTGTACAACAGTGTGGAATGGAGGAGATTGTGGAGCAAGTGAAATGAACCACCACCAACCACACCAAAGGCCGGTCTTCATCCAAAGAAGGTGATGTTGTGTAAACGGTGGGATTGGAAAACCAAACAATTAATTCCAACAAGTACTGCTCCCAGTTAGACCAACTGAAAGCAGCACTCGATGAAAAGGGTCCAGGATTAGTCAATAGAAGATGCATAATCTTCCCTCAGGATAACGCAAGACCGCATGTTTCTTTGATGACCAGGCAAAAACTGTTACAGCTTGGCTGGGAAGTTCTGATTCATCTGCCATATTCACCAGACATTGCGCCTTTGGATTTCCATTTACTTTGGTCTTTACAAAATCCTCTTAATGGAAAAATTTCAGTTCCCTGGAAGACCGTAAAAGGCACCTGGAACAGTTCTTTGCTCAAAAAGATAAAAAGTTTTGGGAAGATGGAATTATGCAGTTGCCTGAAAAATGGCAGAAGGTAGTGGAACAAAAGGGTGAATATGTTGTTCAATAAAGTTCTTGGTGAAAATGAAAAATGTCTTTTATTTTTACTTAACAAACCAAAGGTACTTTTGGGCCCACCCAATACAATACTGTTGGTTGCTTACCTCTCATCTTCCCCATTCCACTGTGCGCTCCCAAAGGGGGGCACCGATTCACTCATCTCTGTATCCGGAGTTGATAAGCAGAATGTGAGGGGATGAGTGAATACACAAATGAGTGAATGAATCAATGGTAATGGCAATGGCAAGCAAATGGTAGCAATGCAGAGGAGGGGAGTGCGGGGTCTGCAACCATAGTAACAAAGATGTTGCTGTATGATAGTGCTAGGAAGATGGTAACCATGGCAACACTGATGGTGAGGCCTCTTTAGACAGTACAAGTGCTGCCCGCTGTCCATGCCAAACCTGACCCACGCAGTGGCCAAACAACATGATGAGTACAAGTAGCAACTGTTGTCCTGCTCCCTGCTCTAAGACCCCCGCCCAGGGCCGAGTTTCACAGTGGTCACACCCTCTTCTTGAGTGACCCATGAGACTCTAGGAACACTGTGTTGGGGGCAAGGAGGTCCAGCTTGCCTGGGTGTGGGTATATGTGCACAGGCAAGAAGCAGTAGGATGGGCAAATGTATAAGGTGTGATTTGTTCTAAGGACAATCTTCGTGTGTGCACTCGTGCCTGCTGCGAGTGTATTAGGGGAAGAGGGACAGTTCCATATATGTGTGTGGGGCACGGCCAGATGTGTAGAGGGCTAAGTGTGTGGGAAGGGGGAGTCAGCCTGCTGCGTGTGTGGCTGCAGTGTGGTGTTTCTGGGAGGGCGCCGTTGTGTGTGGGGGGCCGTGTGC
>NW_020175018.1:11677819-11693887 GCF_003031525.2 Neophocaena asiaeorientalis asiaeorientalis | reverse complement strand
ATCCATCGCCCCGAGCTCAGCGAGCGAGGCGGATATCACAGTGTCACAGGGGCTCGGCTCGCAGATCTTATCCTCTTCATTTCCGCCTGAGCCAAGCCGGCCCCGCACTAGCTCCCTGAAGGCTCCATCCATCATCATGGAGGGAAAGATGAGGGCTGGACGGGGGTGGGGCTGGACTCTCAGATGGCGAGGAGAGGGAGGGGGTGGTGGGAACCAGGAGCACCATCGGACACCCGAGAAAGGCATCGGGACAAGTTGTCGGGGGTGGGCATTTTGGGATCTGCTCTTCCCCGTGGGGGAGGAGATGCTCTCTTGGCCCTGGCCGGGATGAGGGACAGCGGCCGGACTCAGCCCTAGCCTGGAACACCACGCAGGTTGCTGGGGTCCGGATCCCTGGTGCCTGGCCTCGCTCTCCCAAGCTGGGGGGCAGTGTGGGGAGGGAGCGTGTCTCCATTCCAGCCCTAGGGAGAGGGGTGTATTAAGCGAGGGTCCGCACCTGGACCCTCCGAGGTGGCTCCGGGCTCGGGACGGCGTAGGCGGGGGCGGGCGCCCCGAAGGGAGGCCTTATTTCATTTCCCCGCACTGCTGAGGTTTCTGCGAAGTGTCTCTCTCACCTCTTTAAATTTTACGGCGCTTGGCTTGTGGCCGCAGGCCCCGCCCCGGGCAGGAAGTGGGTGCTGAGTCTCGGAGCCTCCCCGGCCAGGGGGTGACTCCACCAGGCAGGGCGTGGGTCAGGCCCGGGGTCCCCGGACTCAGCGGGGCGGCCAGACTGCGACCCCTCTCTGGTTCCCCCGGGCCTTCCTGGAGGGGGTCTGGATTGTCTGGGCCCAGGGGTAGGGTTTGCCTCGTAGCTTCTCAGGCCTGGCCCCGCCCCCTTTTCCAGGCTCCTTCATAGGCCACACCTCCCTCCTCCAGCTCCCAGTGAGTGTTGGGGTGTGCGGGGTCGAGGAGGGATCCTGGAAGAGGGAATAAGAGGACCAGAAGTGGATATCAGCCTTGGGGCCCCATCTAGGTCAGGTACACCAGTGCAGTCTGCAGATGAGGCAGGTAAGCTCTGGTCCCTGATGGACGGGCCTGGCACCTGCTGGGAGATCAGGTTGGGGGCTGGAAATGAAGGGAGGGGGCATGGGAAGGCAGCTGGGCCCCAACACTTCCCTCAGGAGCCTGCTATGACTCCTTACCAGGATCAATTAGTGGGGGCAGGAGTGTGGTCTTGCACTGGAGAGGATGAAGGAGAACAGGAGATGAATGTGAACAGGAGTGGGGCTTGAGGGAGGAAAGAAGTGTGAGCAGAAGGGCATGGAATGTCGGAGGATCCCGTTAACTGGGGGAGGCACTGCCCATAGACACCCAGCCAGTTAGAGTCAGGATTTGAACACAGTTATGTCTGACTCCAGAGCCCCTTTTTTTAAAAATTAATTAATTAATTAATTTAATTTTTGGCTGCATTGGGTCTTTGTTCCTGCGTGCAGGCTTTCTTTAGTTGCGGCGAGTGGGGGCTACTCTTCGTTGCAGTGCGTGGGCTTTTCATTGTGGTGGCTTCTCTTGATGCAGAGCACGGGCTCTAGGCGCGTGGGCTTCAGTAGTTGTGCCACGTGGGCTTAGTAGCTGTGGCTCACGGGCTCTAGAGTGCAGGCTCAGTAGTTGTGGCACACGGGCTTAGTTGCTCCGTGGCATGTGGGATCTTCTCAGACCAGGGCTTGAACCCGTGTCCCCTGCCTTGGCAGGCGGATTCTTAACCACTGTGCCACCAGGGAAGCCCCAGAGCCCCTTTTTAAGATTTGTAATCATCACCTTGATTTCTCTACAGTTTACTTCTTATTGATACAGCCCCAGACTATCCAATCAAACAGCCACAGACATAACTTTGTGACAAGCACATAACCAGAAGGAAACAAAAAGCACAAAACAGAAATTTGGCTCCAGTGGCCTGGGAGATGTGGAGCCAGTGGCCCAGCAGGGAGAGACACTAGCTTCCCAGATTGCCCCTGGTCGGGGGCTCTGGGACACCAGGGCTGGTTCAGTTCAGAGCAGGGCGTGGGAGTTGGGGGCAGAACTGCAGCTGAAACTGCCCGCCTGGTAGTTGAAGCCTGCTGAAAAAGGCTTTGAAACATTCTTTTTCTGCGTTGACCTGGAGAAGACATGTCCTGGATAGCACACTCCAGGGAGCTCAACCACCAGCATCTGTATGAGGAAAATTGGTCACCTCGGCAAGGGTGACCTGGCAAGGGTCTGTTGTGGCCTCCCCTCCCCTACTCCCACCCCTGCTCCTGGCTAACACTCCTGTCTTTTCACACTCCTCACAGCCAATCTCTCACCGAGTCCTATGGATTTGCCCTTCTAAACATCTCTCAAGTCTGTCCCCTTCTCTCTTATCCCTGCCACCTCAGTCATCGTACTCCTTACTGTGGTCTCTCCTTGTGTTATTGCAACGAGCTCCTATCCGTCCTCGATACTACGATGACAATAGGGCCCTGTCATACCCTTTTAAAACCCTTTAAGGGCTGCCGGCTGCTCCCAGGATAAAGCCAAAGTTCACAGCGTTGAGTTCAAGCCCGCCTTTCCTGCTTCCCTCACTTCGTGTTACGAAAATAACCTTACCCCTTCATGCTTCTGAGCCTATTGCATGTGGTGCCCTCTGCCTGGAATGCCCTTCCCTCCCTTCTGTACTGGGCTAGATTTTTGTCACCCCAGGCCCAGCTCAAGTACCTCTGCTCTGGGAAGACTTCCTGGAGGGAATCCCTCTTCTGTGCTCTCATGGCCTCTGTGCTCCCTTGCCCCCTGGTTATAACTGGCTGTTAGGATCTGTCTAGGTCTTGCACTAGACTAATTGCTCACAGAGGGCAGGGCCCTTGTTTCACATAGGAGCCTGAGGACCGGGCAGGAGGAGTCAAGAGGGGATTGCTATTGAATGATAAAGGGGAACTGGTATTGTTTGGGACCTAGCACCAGGCTGCCCCCAGCCTGTTTCTGGACTTCCTTGGACATGGGACCCTGGGTCCATGATACTTGGGGTGTGGGTGAGGAGGAAGAGGCTGGTGAGTGGCATTGTGAGCTTGTTTGAACATTATACCTTCACATGAATTCTCTTTCCTCTGAATCCCTCTCACACTGCCCCCAACGCTGCAGAAGACCTACCTGTAATGAGGACTGAAGATTCAGGAAGGTTCCAGTCACTGACTGTGGCTTTTGCGTCTTATTGAATAGGGTGACTGGTTGTCATGGAAACCCGAGTGCAGGAAGCTCCTTCTGGCTCCCTTCCCAGGGTGGAACTGCGGGCTGAGTGCCCTCTACGGCCTCTGGCTGAGCTGCTGCCAAGCTGGCAGCTGGTGCTGGATGGCTGGGGCCTACCCACTCTGGGCCAGACTGGGTCTCATCATTCCTTCCTCAGTAGAAGTTTGTAGGTTCATCCCAGAGTGTTGACCCGAGCCTGTACCACACACTTCAAGGCCGTAACCCTATAAACATGTTTCTTCTCCTTTGGGGACCACAAACCTCTGGATAAACTCAGGTTCAGGTTCTGGAGTCAGACAGCATGGGTTCTAGTCTTGACTCTGCCACTGCTTGTGTTGCTGTGTAGTCTTGAGCAAGACATTTAATTTTCTAAGCCTCAGTTCCCTCATCTGTAAAATGGGGATTATAATAGCATCATGAGATTTCCACTTTTGGTAAGATGGTGAACTAGTGCTCTAAAAGGCCCTCCCACTAAAATACAACTAGATTCTGCATGAATTACAAAAACAAAACAAAATAAAACAAACCATTATTTTTAATGCATTGCTGGGTTTGTTAGAAAGTAAGGGAAATCTCTAAGGACTAAATATCCTCTGCCAAGAAAAACTCAACAAGACAGTGAGTAACTAAAACTAAAGCATGGAGTCATCACTAACAGGTAAACAGGAAAGTCAGGCTAAATGTTGAAATAAGCACTGTGATAGGCAAATTAAGTCTAGGGCAGAGGCAAGGTGAGAGAACTTAACTTGAGACTCCTGAATTGTGCCCAGGTCTCCTGAAGGTGGCTAAAGTAGTCCCAGGTTAATAGCAGCCCCGACTAAATGCAAATGCCATCAGTATGAATGTACCTCCAATTTAGGCCCTCAGGATTCCCACAGGTTAAATTAAAAATATGAGCTCACAATCAGTGATCACCAAACTACAAGGAAACAAGCCACTATGAGTGAGAGTCAGCAATACAATAAACAATACGCTGAGACAATACGCCCTTCCTAAATACTTTGGCTATTGGAATTACCAAATACAGAATATAAAACAATCATGTATAAAATGTTCAAAGAAATACAAGATGGAATCACATCGCAAAAAAAATGTGGAATAAAAACCTGTCTACAATGGCCAGAAGATTTGAAAATAAACCAAATAGCACTTGTATAAATGAAAATTATAATCAGTGATATAAAAATCTCATGAGATGGACTAAATAGATTAGATGCAGCTGAAGAGAAAATTATGAACTGGAAAGTAGATCTGAAGAAATTACCCAGAATATAGCACAGAGAAAAAAAGAGATGTAAAATATAAAAGGAGGTTAAGAGAAATGGAGACAAGAATAAGAAGGTCTGCTATGCAGCTGAAACCCACAAGGAAAGAGCAGAGAAAGCTAAGGTGAGATTATATTTGAAGAGATAATGGCTGAGAACTTTTCAGAACTTGTAAGAGAAGTGAATCCAGTCCTAGACACATTGTAGTAAACTTGCAAAAGACCAGAAATAAAGATAAGAATTTAGAAGCAACCAGAGAATAGAAACAAGCTGGTTATAAAAGAATGGCATTTAGACTAACAGTAAAATTATCGATAGCCACAATAGAAATCCATAAGAAATGGGAAACTATTTTCAAAGTGCCAAGACAAAATAATTATTGACCTAGATTTGCATACTCAGTAAAACTATCTTTTGAGAATGAGAACAAAATAAAGTCATCTTCACATGAACAAAACCTGGGGAATTTTACCACTGACAGACTTTCATTAAAGGAAAGTAAAAATGATCCCAAAAGGAAAGTCTGATATACAAGAACAAATGGTGAGTAAAGAAGTGGTAAACAAGTAAGTAAATTTAAACAAAAAGTGTCTGTATAAAATAGTGTTAATAGCAATAATAATGTCTACTTTGTGGGCAAAAAAGAAAAAAAAAGGTAGAACTCAAATACTGGATGTCAGTCATATACAAGTTGGGAGGGGTGATTGGAATTAATGTGGTTTAAAGTCCTTGAATTACCTGGGGATGGCAGGGGGACTAAAGAATTATTAACCCTAGACTGTTTTTAAAGTTTGAAAAAATTTTAAGGGTAATTTCTAAAAAATAATAGAAAAGGAGTATGTAACTACCAAATCTGTAGAGGAAAAGAAATGGAATAAAAGGGGAAAACCTCTCAACTTTTAAAAAAGTGAGAAAGGGGAAACAAGAACCATGGAAAAGATGGGTGGATCAAAAAGAAAGTACAAAATTAGATGGCAGATACAAATCCAGATTTATCACTAACTGTAAAAACTGTAAATGTGCTAAACTCTTTAGTAAAGAAACAGACATAATATTTGAAATATTAAATATTTTAAAAATCCAGCTGTATGTTGTGTACAAAAGTCACTCCTAAAATAGAAGGACACCAAAAGGCTGAAAATAAAGGCATTCAAAATGATACATGAGGGGACTTCCCTGGTAGTCCACTGGTTAAGAATTCACCTTCCAATGCAGGGGCACGGGTTCAATCCCTGGTTGGGGAACTAAGATCCCACATGCCACGGGGCAACTAAGCCTGAACCCTCTAGAGCCCGCACGCCACAACTAGAGAGCCCACGTGCCACAGCTATTGAGCCTTCACGCTCTGGAGCTCGCACGCTGCAACTACTGAGCCCGCGTGCTCTATAGCCCACATGCCTCAACAAAAGGTCCTCCATGCTGCAACGAAGATCCCGTGTGCTGCAAATAAGACCTGACACAGCCACATAAATAAATAAATAAATATTAAAACAAACAAAAACCAAAATGATTCATGAGAAAAGAATATCAACCAAAGGAAAGCTGGAGTGGCTTTATTACTATCAAAAAAATAGTCAGTAGGGCTTCCCTGGTGGCGCAGTGGTTGAGAGTCCGCCTACCGATGAGGGGACAAGGGTTCGTGCCCTGGTCGGGGAAGATCCCACATGCCGTGGAGCGGCTAGGCCCATGAGCCATGGCCACTGAGCCTGCGCGTCCGGAGCCTGTGCTCCGCAACGGGAGAGGCCACAACAGTGAGAGGCCCGTGTACCGCAAAAAAAAAAAAAAAGAAATAGTCATTAAGTTAAATATTATAAAAGATAAAGAGAGTTCCTAATAATGATAAAAGTTTTAATGAAACTGGAAGGTAAAACAATTCAGTTCATAAAATAGCCTCAAAACATACAAAGGAAGAATGGACAGAACTACAGAGAAAAATTGGTAAATCCATGATTATTATGGAAGATTTCAGCATATCTCTTGTAGTTATTGCTATGTCAAACAAAGAAAAAATTAAGATATAGAAGATTTTGACTACACAATTAACAAACTTGAACAAATGGATGTAGATAAAATCCTGAATCCAACAATTAGAGAATACAAATGTTTTCATCCACACAAGGGAAATGTATAAAAAGTGACCACATACTAGAACATAATACAATTCTTAGTAAATTATAATATCCGGTATACAGATCATGCTTCTGTAACCTGCAGTGCAACTAGGTTAAAAATCAATGATAAAACAATGAGTAAAAATTTTTCCATGTGTTTGTGAGTTAGAAAAAAATCACACTGGAAAATTTTAAAGCCCTCATGAATGAAAATGGTGCATATCAAAACTTTTGTAATGCAGTGTAAGTGGTAGTTTGAGGGAAATTTAGAGCCTTAAATGCTTATATTTTTAAAAAAGAAAGCTGACAATTAGCCTAGCATCCAACTTACAAAAATAGGAAAAGAATAAAAACTCAATGAAAGAAAAGGAAAGAATATCATAAATTAATAAAATAGAAAAATAAAGATACAGTAGAGGGAATCAAGGCCAAAATTAATTCTTTGAAAGACTAATAAAGTAGATAAACATCTGGCAAAGTTTAAAAAGAATTTTTTAAAGGCATAAATCAATAATATTAAGGATGAGAAAGGAAATATTGCTACAGCTAGAGCAGAGATTAAAAAGATAAAAAGAATATTTTATATAACTTTGTACTAAATAAATTTTAAAACAGGCAAAATGCACAGATTCTCTGGAACACATGACTTATCAAAACTGGCTTAAGAAAAAAAAAATCCTGAATAGTCCCATAACCACTAAACATAATTAAATAGGTTGCTAATCCCACATAGAAAACATCAAGCCCAGATGATTTCAAACACTCAAAGAACAGATATTACAATTTTATACAAACTCTTCCAGAGAATAGAAAAAAGGGAACACTTATCACCTCACTTTGAGAAATCAGTATAACTATTATTCAAATCAGGACAACCTCATTCATGTGCCTAAATGCAAACATCAAGGAAGAGTAGAAGACTGAATCCAACAAGATATTTAAAAATCATGACCAAACCAGGTTTATACCATGGACCTAATGAGGTTTAACATTAATATATATTATATGTTAATATAATATTATTACTATATTATATATTATTATATTGTGTATAGTAGATATTATGTTACATATTAGCATGTATTACATGTTCTATAAAATTATTACTATATATTAAATTGTAAATATGTGCAGTGACATTAACAGGTTAAAGGAGAAGATCTATGTAGAAGAAGCATTTAATCAAAATCAACATTCTTTCATGATTAAAATTCTTACCTTCCTAGGAAAATAAGGGAATTTTCTTAACTTACAAAATTTAGCAAAATCGTACTTATTAATAAAAAGTAAAAAGGATTATCCTTAACAAAACACGATAAGGATCTTAATATCCTCATAATCAACATTTTATTGGAAGTCCTAGCCAATGGGTTTAATATTTTTAAAAGAACAAGGAGAAGAAAAGGAAGGAAAGAAGAATAATGATTAGAAAGAAACAAAACTATCATTTCCAGGTGAGATGAGTATCTACATTAAAAAATCCAAAATAATATACCAAGATATTATTAGGATTAATGAGTTTATGAAGGTGGCAGGATATAAGATAATATTCAAAACTAAATTGCTCGTCTCTATACTTATAAAACAATTCAGAAAAAGACAACATTTAGAATGGCAACAGAAAGTAAGGAATCTAAAAATGAATCTAATAAAAGATGTGCAAGACCTGTTGCAGAAAATGTTACAACCTTATTGAAAGACGTCAGAGAAGACCTAATAAACAGGGAGATTTATCCTGTTCAGTTCTCCACATATTGATCTATAGAGTAATTGTCATTCCAATAAAAACCCCAATAGGATTTTTAAAAGTACTTTACAAGCTGATTCTAAGTGGAAGAACAAAAGCCCAAGACTAGCCGTACCCTCCTGAAGAAGAAATGGTGGTTAAACATGCCTAAATGCAATCAAGACTTAATATCAAGTGTTAGTAGTTAAGATCACGTGGTATTGGCATGGGATTAGACCAATAGACCAGTGCAACAGTAATAAAAGTTCACATGTGTAGAAAGCTGACATACGATAGAATTGGCTTTTCAGATGACTGGAAAAGTATTAACTATTTGATGTAAGGTGCCTGGCTACTTGATTATTCATATGGAAAAATATGAAGTTGGATCCTTATCTCACCTGTACTCCAAACTAAATTCTTTTTTTTTTTTTGCGGTACGCGGGCCTCTCACTGTTGTGGCCTCTCCCGTTGCGGAGCACAGGCTCTGGACGCACAGGCTCAGCGGCCATGGCTCACGGGCCCAGCCGCTCCGCGGCATGTGGGATCTTCCCTGACTGGGGCACGAACCCGTGTTCCCTGCATTGGCAGGCGGACTCTCAACCACTGCGCCACCAGGGAAGCCCTCCAAACTAAATTCTTAATGGGTTAAAATTTTAAATGTGAAAGTCAAAACTTTAAAATTGAAGAAAAAATGTAAGAGAATATCTTTCTGATTCAGGTAGTGAAGGATTTTGTAAATAAGACACACAAAAAAAAGCACAAACCATAAATGTATGATGAATCAGGCTACATTAAAATGAAGAACTTCTATTCCACAAGCTGGAAAAAATTATTTGTAGCACATAAAACTAGTGAAGGATTTGTATCTAGAATATATATATTTTTAAAAAACCCTAGAAATAAATAAGAAAAAGACAAACAACCCAAAAGAAAATTGAGTGAAAGATGTAAATAGGCATTTCACAAAAGAGAAAACACAGATGGAGAATAAACATATGAAAAGATGCTCAACCTCACTAATCCTTTGGGGCAGATCCAAATCGATAAGTACTGTCACGGATGGGGAGCAATGGGAACTCTTCTTAATTGCTGGTGAGAGTATAAATAGTAAAATCACCATGGAAGATACAGACTTTGTCTGACACAGCTGACCCTGTGCATATCCTGGCAACCCAGCAACTCCCCACCAGGTTATATTCTGTAAAGACTCTGGTATGTGTGCGTTAGAAGCCATGTAGATGGACTTTCATTGCAGCATTGTTTGTTTTAATGAAAAATTGGAAAAACCCAAATATCTGCAATAGGAAAATTTAAATGGAATATTAGATAGCAACGAATAATGGTCACAAGCGAGAATGTGGATGAATGTTGGCTATAATATTGAGTAAAAATTGGAACTAGTAGAAGACTATGCATAGTATATTACTAGCATAAAGTTCAAAAACATGGAAAACTGAACAATAATTTTATGGGATCAGGAATTAGTTTTTATTTTTAAAGCAAGGCAATGAAAAAAAAAAAAAGCAAGGCAATGATAAGCACAAAATACAAGATAATGGTTATCTTCAGGATGAGGTAGGAGAGGGATGGGCTGGAATACTCAGGAAGACTCAGTGGTCTTGGTAGTGTCCTAGTTTCTATCTTACGTAATGCTCTAGTTGGGTTCACAGGTGTTTATCTTATTATGCTTCACAACTTATATCAGTTATAAGTTTTGTGTATGTATCAGATATAACAAAAATAAAAATGAACTCCAGTTACACACTTAAAAAAAAATAAGATATAACCAAAAAAGAACAAAGAAAGATTATAAAATAAAGGGCTGGACAGAGACAAAGATAGTAGGTTAAGGCACACACAAAAAAAACAATGTAGGAGTACCAACATTATTATCAAAGTAGAATTCAGTACCAAAAGCATTGAACAGGACAGAGATAGACATTAGCTAATGAAGAAAGATACATTCCCTGAGAAAGATAAAATAATCATAAACCTTGTACCAAACAACACAGCAGCCAATTAATATAAAGTAAAAACTCCAGGGAAAAAAAATCTCAGTAGTTGTCTTAATATTCTTCCTGTTTGGTGTTAGTAGAGCCCTCCATGCAATGGTGCTGCCTGCCAGGCCCCCTCTTGAGCAGTGCTGTGGCTTTAGGAGTCACCTCTGAGACAGGTGCCCACCTTTCCCAGTGATTTGGAAAGGCCTCAGGGAGTGTGGCCAGGCTCCCAGGGGTCCCAGTCCAGACTTCCAGCCCAGTTCCTGCACCTGCTTCTATATCTGCCCTGCCCATGGATGATGCCTACTTCTTCCTGCTTCTTCTCCTGACCTGCCTGATGTTCATCAACTTTCTAGGCTCCTAATCTACAAAATTTCTTCCCTGGACTCTCCTGGTATGGGGGGCTTTTAATCTGTGAAAATGGACCCACCCTTCTCTCTTCCCTTCCCCATCTTCCCATCTGTGCCAAATGGCTGTGTGAACTTAGCAAGTGGCTGACCACCCTGAGTTCCGCCGTTCCCTTTGCACAAGGCAATGATGGAAGAGGCACAGACCATGCCTGTGATAGATGGGGCTAGCCATGACAGGGAGGGTGGCTTTCTGGCTGTCAGTCTCCCTTTCTCCCTGCTTCTCTTGTCCTGGCCTGTATGAGCCAACCTGCTGGCCAGCACCTGGGAGGCAGCTTAAGACAGGCCACACCTCTCGGCCTTGCTGTTGAATCCTCACTCCTGTTGCCCTGGGATGCGGCCTCCTTCTCTGTCTCTCAGGCCATTCCAAGGCACTCCTTGGCTTGGAGCCTGGTCCGGTGAAGCCCGCTCCACCCCTCAGAAAGGCAGAGTTGCAAAATATTTGGGACTTTTCCTGTCTGTCCTGGCCTTCCTTCTAGGCAGTTGCTTGTTTACAGTGGTAAGTTGCTCTCAGGATCTGCCACTCACTAGCTCTGTGACCTGGAACAAGCTCCTTCACCTCTCAGAGCCTCAGCGTCCTCATCTGTAGAATGGGGGTGACAATACTTTGAGTGAAAATGAAATGAGATCATATCTGAAGGCACTAGCCTATGATAAGTACCCAGTACTCAGTAGCTATCGTTATTGTCCTGGTCATCATCACTATTATCATTATTGTTCATTGTTGGCAGAGTATTTTATAAGCAACAAGACACCTTGTAGTAAGCTGCTTTCTTCCAGAGTTGCAGCTTCACTTTGCTTTGCGGAGCATGACTCCAGGTTTCTGCTCTTGTCACAGTCGCTCTGTTTGTGGTCATTTTTGTGGTGGGTATAACTTGATTGTTTGCTTATTAGTAACTCAGCACCAGTAATTCACTTTTTCAATTGACCTCTGTTGCTTATGAAGTACCCCACTGCCTGGCCCTGCGGCACAGCTTCCCAGTTCCAGCTGTGGGTGAACTGGAGGGGGTTCCCCTCTGTGTGTGTGGCACCAGAGGGGGCCAGGCATGTGCTCATGGCCAAGAGCTCAGATAGCATAACTACCAGCATCCCTGTAACTTGTGCCATGAGACTCAGGCCTGGCTGACTGTCTGTGCCTCGATGCCTCCTCTGGTGTGGCCCCTGAGGTCATGGGAGGCCCAGGTGTCTGTCAGCCTCCGAGCATGGGGAAAGGTAGCCTGGTGTCACAGGAAACCCAGCTCCTGGAAGCTTCCCTGGCCTAAAGGGGTAGGGGGAGCCTTGCCATTGTCAGTGCTAAGGGCCACCCCCCAACCACCGCCTTCAAGGCCCTTGGGCTCCTCTTGGTTCAGTGTTCTGGGCTGAGTTAGCTTCCTCGGTAGGCAGAGTGAGGAGCGCCCATGAATAATCTTAGCCTCACTGTTTGAGCACCTGAGGTTGGCTGAACCCTGTGCCTGGTTCACTTGCTCATGTGACCCTCATGATGGCTCTATGCTTGTCCCTCTGTCTACAAAGAAACCAAGGCTTGGAGTGGTTAAGTGACTTGCCCAAGGTCACATGGCCGGCAGTTGGCAGAGCTGGGACTGGAACTTGACATCATCGCACTTACCCCGTTCTCTGAAGCTTGATGGGATGGGATACCCTCAGAGCCCCAGGCCCCCACCAGATCAGTTGCCCCCCATTGGTAGGCCCCAGGGATTGAAATGATCAGAATGAAATACCCTTGAATCTGGGGCTCCCAACTGTGACCTGCATCCCCTGTTCTGGAAGCATCCACAAGGACCAGCATACACTGAGGGTGGAGCTGGATCTTGCACTGGTGAGGGAGCCCCCCTTTATGTGCCTGGGGAACGAGGCTTCTCTGGGTACTGAAGGAGAGGTAGAGGAGAAGGGGCCAGGCTGGACTGTGGGGGGTGCCTTGCAGTCCTCTGTTCACCCCTGCGCTCCTCCCTCTGGGCTCAGGGAGGGTTGATTCCCCAGGAGCTAGGGCACTGAGGATACAAAGACTCCCTGAGCCTCAGTTTCCTTATCAGTAAAATGGAGGTAGTGCCAGTAACTGCCTCATAGGTGAGTGTGAGGAATCAGTGAGACGGACAGACAAGGCTGGAAGTCGCTGAAGCAAGGGCTCAAGAAAAGGCTGCTATTTCCCCCCTCCCACCTCCCCTTGTTTTCCTCCCCCTTTGTCTCTGTCACTGCCCCAGCTCTGGTTCAAATCGCAACTTTGCCATTTCCTAGCTGTGTGGCCTCGGGAAGGTTCCTTAACATCTCTGAGCCTACTTTTCTGTTCTGTAAGATGGGAATGCCGAGGAATGCATGGTATCATCCTTGTAAAGCGCTCACACAGGGCCTGGTACACAGAAGCCTCCCAGAAGGAGAGTTTCTTCCCTCCTTCCTTCTCTGGCCATGATCTGAAGCCTGCCCCATCTCTGCATTGTTTCTTGAGCTTAACTGATGCTTCAGCTGTCACCTGCCTGACTCCCGGTGGCCACCTCGTGGCCTGATGGGTGACTGCAGGTTCAGAAGCAAAATTCAAACTAGCTTCTGGTCTGTGTTGGGGATTTAATAGCAAAGCGCCCCAAGGGAGGTAAGGAGTGAAAGTGGGGTGCTGCACACAGAAAGGCACCTGGATGTTCCGTGCAGACAGGAGATGCACGAGGGGCCAGCCCCCTGCCACTGGGCCCGTTCTTGCTTGATTCTGTGCTTAGAACTTCCTGCACTTCACTTCGTTGCAGATTTGGCTCCGATTTGAATCAGAGTTTTTCAAATGAAGAAACGGGCTTCTGGGACCATGGTGGGGCACATCAAGGGCTCCAAGGAATTGAAAATATACGTTTTTGGTACATTTTTGTAACCTAGGGAGCGGATACAGAGGTTTTTGGTTTTTATTATTCCTCTTTAGGCCACAAATAGGTACTTTACATATACTCCTCTCTATTACTCAAAATCTCACAGTGTGCTCACTTTATTCTCAGCTAAATCAGAGTATGGGATGTGTCAGTTGTCCTGTCACTGCCAAGGGCCTGACTGACCCCTGGCATGCCCAGTGTGGGCATCTCACCTCCTGCTGTCTCTGGCCTTTGGACCCTGAATTTAACCTGGGTGTGCCCCGCCTCCCTGGTCCTCTGAGGCTCCAACCGCTGAGCACTTGTTCTGGCTGTTCCCTCCTCCAGGAGGCTTCTCCTGATTTCCCAGGCACAGCTGACGAACCCCCTCCCCCAGCTTTGGGTCCTTTGTGCTTGTCTCGCAGCTCCTTCTTAGCTCTTCCCAGGCGGGCAGGGTCCTAGGAGGGTCTGCCATGCAAGGGATGAAGACCAAAAGGGATGAGCAATCCGGGGGCCGGCTCCATTCTCCAGTCAAGCCCCAGGGGTTGCCCTGCAGTCAAAGCCATAATAGAGCCCCCTGTCCATCCGTCAGTGCCCAGGGTCAAGGTCTGCCTGGCGTGGGGTCTGGGGCACTCAGAGGCCAACAGGGGGCATCTGAGGCAGAGCAGCGCTGGCCAGCAGGACAGGAGGAACAACAGAGAGCAGAGTCTTCACTGTCAAGTGAACATCACAATTGTTTTCGCCCCATGGGGCTTCGAGGAGAAAGTGGAACGAGATATGCAAGGCTTAGCACAGCGTGGGGTGCACGGTGAGCATCCTTGAAGGCTGCTCCCAGAGGCAATGGGTGGAACTCCTCAGCTACCTAATTCTCTGCCTCAGTGCCCGTCGAACCTTCCAGCAGGTCAGCCATGGGCGAGCAGGCCAACTGCATTGCCTGAGCCCAGGGGGTGCCCCTCTCATCACGGTGGGGGACTGCAGGGCTGTATGCAGCCACCCTCCTTCAGACCATGCTCCTAATGCCTGTTGGACTGCCCATCCAACCGCACATCTGTCAGGTGGATTTGCATTCCACGTAGCTGCTGCAGAGACCTCACCTTCTCCAATCCAGTCTCACAGCCCGCAGTTTTCTCAGGGAAGGCAGCAGTGGTGAACTCCAGAGGCAGGACCGGTCCGGGCCTCAGACCCTCGAAGACAAGTTTCGTAGGGCGGGCTCAGAGTCGTGTTCCTCTCCTGGGACCAGCCCTCTTCTCAACTCCCACAGAACCGTGGTCTAGACCCTCTCCAACCCCAGGTTCCTGGGAGGAATCACCCTGGAGCAAGATACTTCTCTCCAAGCCTCAGTTTTCTCATCTTTGCAATGGGATAATAGCTGTTCTTAGTTGTTGTGAGGGTCAGTGAGCTAAAGTCTGTGACTGGCAGTGGCAGGGACTTGGCTACTATTGGTCCTCTGGAAAGAGGGGCCTGGAGGGAGACCTTCTCCCACACCCTCTCTTGTCTCCATACTCGGCCTACATTTCCTCCCCCTCCCCTGACTTCACTTTCTGGGCTGTGGGGATAAGACAGACAGGAGAGAAGGGAGCAATGGATTAGCACAGCCCCTCCCCTCCACCCCCCCAAACATTTTTTAGTGACAGAATTTTGTCGGCAAGAGAGCTGGCAGCCCACTGCTGCGAGTGGGGTGGGGGGTTTGAGCTGGGAGTCTCCTCTCTCAAGCCTAGGCCTGGGGCTTGGTTGGAGGACCCAGTTTAGTCCTGCCTCTGTGCTGTGCAGTCTAGGCCAAGTGACTTAATTTCTCTGAGCCTCAGTGAGGCCACTCTGAAGGTAGGAGAGAGTTTCCTTGCTCCCTGGGTCCCTGGGTCTGACCTTGAAGGACCAGGTTGCAGGGCCAGAGAGTGTGGGCTTAGGGAGGCATCCGAGGTGGTGTTGAGGCCATGGGTTTACAGCTAAACCTGGTTTTGAGCCCTGGTTCTTCTGCCTCTTGTTGGCTTTGTCATATTGAACTGGTCATTTCCTCCTTCTGAGCCTTGGGTTTCGCTTCTGAAACATGGGACCTTGACATCTGCCTCTCGGGGGTGTGTGGGGTGCAAAGAAAGCGATGAATGGAAGGGCCTCACCCAGAAGCCCCTGGGTCTGGGAGTCACCCGAGGCTGCAGGAGAGAGTGGGGCGGAGCTGCCCCCAGGGGCGCTGGTGCCCCTGATGCACAACCAGGCAGTTATGTGCAATGATACACCCAGGTGTGGTTGTGCAAACGTCTTCACTGACACATGGACACAAGTCTGAGACACCCAACTCCATACATAGATCTAGATAGCCAGCTGCACACCATAAACCAATACGTGCAGACTCCCAGCTTCCTACACAATCTACCCAGGCAGACTGACCCACAGAGCTATTTCCATAGACACATGGGCACGCACGCACACACACTGATACTCCCCAAGGTACTCTGAGGAAACTTGAGACCTCGAGGAACATACTTTGAGAACCACATTCCTTGATTCTCTG
>NW_020175018.1:11634194-11677805 GCF_003031525.2 Neophocaena asiaeorientalis asiaeorientalis | reverse complement strand
ATCTCCCCTGGATCCCAGGGCCATGTCCAGCCCCGAGTCCTCAGGATTCCTCAGGATTTGACCTCAGCTTCATTCTCCCTGTCACATTCCCCTGGGTGAGCTTGCCCACCATGTGCCTCAGTGACCATCCACCTGGTTGTTGAACACCTGGATACTCAGATCTGGTCCTTCTGAGGCTCAGCCCTGTCCAGGACACCTCTTGGGTGCCCCAGAGACCCTCAGCTCCACGTGCCCCAGATCAGAGTGCTCCAGCGACCCCATCACAGTGATCCAGGTGCCCTGACTCACCTCTCGCCAGTATCTCCGGGATCTGCCCCCTTCTTTCTCCCCAATTTTACCACCCTAGTCAAAGCCATAGTCATCTGTCACCTAGGTGACTGAGTTGACCCCAGTCTCCAGTCCATCTGACCTAATTGGATCTACTCTCCACTCAGCATCAGGACCCTGGATGGTCTGGCCTTGCCTCCAGCCTCACTGCTTCTCCCCCAGCCCAAAACTTAGCTATTCTTGCAGTTCAAGAGACTCACAAGATTTTGCCAGCCCCTGAGTTTTTGCACAAGCCTGGAGCGCTCGCAGACACTCCTCCCCATTCAGTGCCCCCATGCGGGCTAACTTCCCATCTCAGCTTAATATGTAGCTGCTTCCAGGAAGCCTTCCATGATGCTCCACCCCTCCAGATGAGGTTGGGTACTCCTATAACAAGACTGCACTGTAGCTCAACTGAGTTCACATCACACTGTCTACCTCCCTGAGGCAGGGACCAAGCCCCAGTTCTCAGCCTAGTGGCTGGCACTTAAGGGGCCCTTCATATTGGTTGGGTGAATGAATGATTGTGTTGGGGAAAGGGATGGAATGGGATGGGAGGGATGCATTTGTTTCAAGGATGGAGATGGGTCGGGGTTGGGATAGGAAAAGGTTGGGGAGATGACAGTTATGGGATGGGACAAGGGAATGTGTTCGGCTAGACCAGGGACCCCAGGCTCTCCCTTCCTGACCTGCTGTCACTGGTGCCCATTGAGAAATCTGCTGACATCTCATGCAGGACTAGCTCAGGCCCCACACAGCCTCCCCCCAAGGAGAGGCACCACAGGCGTGTACAGGTTGGTTTATTTACAAATATACTGATGTCTCATCTTTTTTTTGTTTCCATTTTCTGCTTTTGTGGGAAGAGGCAGAAGGTGAGAGTGGAGGGCAGGGTGGGGTGGTGATGTAAACGCTAATAAATAATTTAACAATGACAAGTTATTAAATAAAATGTGTCTGGGGATGGTGGGTGGACAGTGAGAGTCTGTACAAGGAGAACAGCAGTGGCCGGTGGCCCGGTCCCCACACCTGGCTGGGCTGAGCTCCCCTGGGACCCTGGAGGGGGCGGGGGCACAGCAGAGACGCCCATTGGAAATGGCACCGTCCAAGGGCCAAACGTTGGAGGGTCCCTCCTGCTCCCCTGGCCCTCAGGCAGCATGTCTACGAGTGTGGGTCCGTGAGCCTTCATGTGTGTCTGGGTGTGAGTGTGTCTGTGTGCGTGCCTGTGAGCGTGGACCCCCTTCCCCGTGGGGCAGAGTGAGCCCAGAGCTGCAGGTTCTCCCACATGGGAGATGAGATTCTCACCCCAGGTGGTGCCCAGAGCTCAGGCTGGGCCCAGGCAGGGGTCAGCCACTTCTCCTTCCCCCAAGCCTCACTGCTACGGCCCTACTCATCTGGACGTGGTGGACCCCCCCTACCTCATCCTCTCCAGGAAGCCTCCCAAGATGCCCAGCCCACTGGCACTGGCCCCTTCTCTATGGGCTCTGCTGAGCCCACGGTCTGACTCTTAGAACCACAGCGTCCCTCTGTGTGGCCTCCCTGGAAGGCTCCACGGGGTAGGTGGTAACACTCGCTGTGTTACCTGGGGCATATTCCTTCCTCTCTCTGAGCCTCAACTTCCCCAAAGGGAAACAGGGCTCGCCTTTTCTCCAGCACTCCCCCTGCCCACCTCTTACTTTCTCCCTCTTCCTCCAGAGACCAGACTGCTACCTCCCCCTTCCCTTGGGCTTCCCACCCAGGCACCATGTGATGGCGATCCCATATCACAGCAGGGGCGGGAGTGGTCCTGGCTACGCACGCCCTCCACCTCAGGTCAAGGCTGCACTTCATATGCCCTATGCGAAGTGGAAAGAGCCTGGCCATCTCAGCTAGCTCCAGACCCCAGCAAGCCTGCTTGGTTCTGTGTGCTTCTGCTGGGTGACCTTCTCTGAGCCTCAGGTTCCTCATCTGAGAAATGGGTCCCCAACAATGTCCAGACAGGCTTGGGGTGGAATGTGTATGCCTCTCCTCCTAGGAGAGAGCCCCTCAAGGCGGGGGGGCCTACATCTTGTGCATCTGTATCCCCACATCTAGTCCAGGGCTGGGCAGAGTGGGCGTCAGAGCCTGGGGGCAGCGAGCTGCAGTACAGCGAAGGTGCTACCTAAACTAGCTGATGGGGCATCTTTGGCATGAGGGGCTGAGGTCCCTCTTGCTTTGACAATCTGTGGGTCATTAGCATGGGTGTCCTGTACCAGCTCCTGGCAGGGAGCAGTGTAATGGTAGAGGCAGAGCCCAGGCTGGAGTTGGGGTTTATGAGGCCCCAGAATGGCAATTTTACCAAGACAAGTCATGCTCCGACCTGGAGGTCGTTCACCAGACACAGAGGACGAGAAGCTGGCGTGGTGTCCCTATTCTCTGCTCCAGCTCTGTCCCTGACTAGTTGAGAGAGGCCTTGTCCCTGCCCCTCTCCTGGCCCACATTTTCCAGCTGCAGAATAAGGGGTGGGCTAGTTGACCCATTCCTGAGGTTCCTTCCAACTTAAAGAGTCTGGGAGAGAAGGGCCAGGCCTACTGGTGGGGGAGAACATCTACCCCTGGACCTGCCCCAGTGCCCCTGGCATGATTTGACTGTGTGGGCCTAAGAGGAGAAAGGGGACCATCTCTCAAGAAACCAGAGTGGCTGCCTAAGGGACAAGTGGTGACCCAGGACCAAGAGATGGCACAGAACCTAGGTGGGCTGAGACTGCAGAAGGACTCAGGACATCAACTAAGACCGTGTGCAAGTTCTGTGTAGAACAAGAAGAGCCCAGAAGGGCCAGGCTGGCTGCTGGGGCCTGAGGGCTGACTCTGAGCCGCATCTCAGCTCTGCCAGCTCTGCCATGGTGAAGAGTGTGGCAAGACGTGTGTGCAGAAGCCCAGGAGGGGCGGGGAGGTTGGCCTAGGATGCTCTGGAGGGACTGAGGTCTCCCCAGAGGACAGAGAAGCAAAACCACAGAGGATGTTGGTGAACTTTGAGGATCCCAGGAAGGGCCAGACAGAGGGGCCCTTCTCCAGACGGGTGGAGAGACACCCGTCATCCCATCAGCTCAAAGGCTGGACCAGGCAAACTTCTGCAGCCTAGGGCTCAGTGTTAGAATGGAAAGCAGAGCCATGAGCACTGGCTGAGGACACAGTGGCCTCCAGGGGCCAGCAAGGGGTCACTGAGAACAGGGCCCATCAGCCTGGCCTCACTTCCTCTTTTGACAGGGTTAGTAGTTGGGTAGATTGGGGGCAGAGGTTGATACAGTGTATCTGGCTCCTAGCAGGGCGTTTGGCAAAATGGTCCACATGCCTTAGGTGAGACACACAGGGCCGACTCCTTATATCGGCAGATGTGCTGAGGAGGGAGAACAAACCAGTGGTCACAGAGTTGGGGTGCAGAAAAACTCCACAGGCTGGAATGAATCAAATAAGAGGAAAGGTAACAAGAAAAAAGTCAAGGTCCTTCACTGGCTCTCCAGGGACCGATAAGTGCCCCCTCCACACACACAGAGAAGAGAGTTGTGGCTTAGCTGTCACACATGTGTCAGGGTCAGGGGCTCTGGTTACATACAAGAGGGCAGGGTGAGTTTCCAAGGTTATGTGCCCTAAACCATTCACAGGGTCTCAGGCCACATTAACAGAGGCAGAGTGCCTAAAGTGGGGGAGGTGATTGACCTGCTCACTTTGGCTGGCTGATGACAGTGGGAAGCCTGGGTTATATCTGTTCCATACCTTTAGAGGGAAAGCTGGAGCCAGGCTAGGCGGTACAGTTTAAAAGGAAGAGCTGGAGAAGCTGGAAAAGCCTGGCTTTGAGAAGCGAGGACTCAGGGCTGAATAGAGCAGAGGTGAAATCAGCAGAAAAGGCAGCTGACTTGGGGCCCGGTGAAGTCACTGGAGGTTGCGAGGAGAGGCAGAAGTGGCTTGGGCGGGAACCAAACATCCTATGGAGTGCCAAGTGGGTGACTTTTGAGATGCTTTTCCACCTGGAGGTTCTGCCATTTGGTCTGATTCTATCTGGTTCTGCGGCCTCTGTCTCTGCCCAGGCAGCCCCCGTCTGGACAGAAGCTAAGACACATCTGTGTCCACGTGCCTCAAGCTCACCTTATCCTCCTCACTTCCTCCCTCCCCTCCTATTGCTATCAGAGGGGCTCCCTGCCCGTCTGGCCGCTTCCCGCTTCCTGGCAGGGCAGGGCAGGGCTGACCCGCAGAGGCCTGTCTGTCTCTTTCAGCACGTCTGTGTATCTGTGTGCGTTTCCCCATGGGTGTGCCTTTAAGTGTGTGCGTTTGCATGTATGTCTCCATCCCTCTGAGTCAGCCTGGGCTCAACCTACCCGTCCCTGGTCCCGCCAGGATTGCCCCTCAGGGCAGAGCTGTGGTGGGCTTGGCCCACCTGCCAGGCTCTTCCCTACTCCTGCTCCAGGCTCCAGCTGGAAGGGGTGATCCTAGGTTGGCGGGCCTGCCCTCAGAGGTGGGGGAGGTGGGCACAGTGCAGGGCACAGGTACACATGCGTCTCACACCCACCATCGTCTGGGGGCATGCACGGGGGCCCTGCCTTGACCTAGGCCCATGCCATGGAAGTGGCCTGGACAGAGAGAGGACATTTAAAAAAATAGAGAGAATTTAAGCTTCCCATAAAAGAGATGGGGAGGGGGAAGGAGGCAATGGAGGCCGAGGTGGGGCTGGGAGATGAGTGGCTGTCCGAGAGCTCTGGGTCCCTGGGGGTGACAGTCTCTGTGGGCAGGACACAGCCCCTGCCCAGGCTGTGCCCGTCTGCCTGTCTGGCTGTGCCCAGTGGGCACTTTAGCCAGGCCCAGTTGGCCGAGGGGAGGGCACCGTATGGCTGTCTGTAGAGTCTGTGCGGGTGGCGGGGCAGCCTCTGCGGCCTGCAGTCCCACCCCAGGGCCCTTGCCCAAGCGTCCGTGCGGCCCGGCTGGCTCTCAGGAGGCGAAGTAGGAACTCTGCATGGAGTAGAGCCTGTCGATGGGGTTCCCCACGCGGGCCTGCAGGGAGCCCACATCCGAGGAGCCGAGGAAGCAGTCGCTGAGGCTGGTTAAGGAGGTATCACTGTCGATGTCGTGGAAGATGGAGTCGTTCCCTGGGGGGCAGAGGCGGTGTCAGCACCGGGGTACAGGCTGGGGCTCCTGGGGGCCCTGTTGGCCCTACAGGCAGTGTGGCTGGAGGTGAGGGACGGACAGGATGACCTGCCGGCGGTGCCCGACCAGAGGGGTTGGGGGCTGTGGGTGAGGTCTCCAGGGCGCCCCTTTCTGGTCAGGAGGAGGCAGGTGGGCTGTGTCGGAAGGGGCTGCCGGTTGGGGGTGGGGGGGCCTGGGGCAGGAGGTGGCTTTTTCGGCCCCAGGCCTGCCAGGTCAGGCAGGGGGCAGGGGCCGTGCTGGGGCAGCAGGGGGCCGGGCAGCTTACCATAGGGGTTCATGTGGTCACCTGGCATTTGGGGCGGCGTGAGGCCCTGCTGGAAGGGGTCGCTGCTGCCGTAGGGGCTCTGCTCCATGGCCACGATCTGCTGCTGCGGCGGGGCCAGCGGCGTGTAGGAGGCCATCATGCCCTCCATGCGACTCGACAGGACCTCTGGGGACAGAGCACGCCCTCACTGACTGGCCCTGCCTGCCCTGTCCTGGAGACCTCACAGATGTACCCCAGGAGTCCCATGACCTCCCTCACGACCCCCGAGTCCAGGCTGCCCACTGCGGTCTCTCTGACCTCCTCCTTCCCAGCCCTGCCCCTGCTGAGGTTGCCTGTGGCCTTCTAGGGTCACTGAGCCTACATATCTGACCCTCCAGCCCACCAATCTTCCCCAGACACACAGTCCAGCGTCTCTTCCAGAAAGAGCCCTCCCTCCCCACCTCCTCCCTTCCTCCTACAGTCCTGCCCTCCAGGAGCTCCCAGCCTGGGGAAGACAGAGGCTTCCAGTGAGCAGCCAGTACTGATTCGACAACATATGGGTGCAGTGAGTGCCCTGCATCTGGGAGCATCAAGGTGGAGCCCGCACCCCGGCCAACAAGGCTCAGGGAAGGAAGGCTTCCTGGAGGAAGGGGCCCACCACCTCCATGCGACTTAAACAACCAGCAGAGGTTCAACCAGCCGAGCAGGGGGCAGGCATGCCAGGCTGAAGGGCAGCAAAGGCAGAGAAGAGAGAAACTGCCCTGTGGGAGCAAGGAGCCCAGTCCATGGGGATGGAGCGTGAGGACAAGAGAAGGTTGTGCCTGGGGAGAGAGATGGTTCCTTGGGGACCCGAGCTGAGTGGGGGCTCCCTTGAGGCTGTAGGAAGCCAGTGGAGGGTCTTAGCTGTGGAGCAACTGTGGAGAAAGGCTGGGAGGGTGGAGGCCAGAGGAGGAGACCATTGGGAGGGGTTGGGGTCTGTATTAATGCAGATGTGGGAAAGACTAAGAGGGGCATGAGGGACATGGGACAAGAAACCACTGCCTGATTTGGTGACTGAGCAGATGCAGTACGTGTAGGACAGGACGGGGGAGGTGACTCCTGGGTTCCTGGTGTGGGTACTGGGTGGGTGGTAGTGCCATTTGCTGAGACGGGGTAGGGGAGCTGTAGGGGGTGTTTTGTGCATGTGGCAGCAGGGGCAGTGGTATGAAGTGCAGTATGGGCTGTGATGAGCTCGAGGGGACCGTGGAACTTTTCTGGGGAGGCTGCATCCAGGGGGCAGCTGGGAACACCGGAGAGTGAGACACAGCTTGGGAGCAGGCTGGGAGACCTGAAGCCGTGGCTGCAGCCCCAGAAGGCTGGGCCATCTCGGGAGAGGGGGGGCAGAGAGGGAAGACAGGAAGAGCTGGGCTCTGAGGCCACGGCCTTGAAGCCCAAGGTCCAGCCTGGGACACTGGTCTGGCCCCAGAGTTCTGAGTAGAGGGGCTGCCCATCAATCCCTTGGCATCTGCCTCAGAGACCCCATCTCACCTGGGAGCAGGCAGCTGAGGCCCCTTCCCCAGTTTGGCAGGCTCAGGGAGCTCCCAGTGCCCTCCCTTCAAGACCTAGAAGGCTGCATGTCCCCATGGGGCCAGGGAGGCCAGCCCCAGCCCAAGTTGTGGAAACAGCATCTGGGCAAAGCCCAGTCCACGCTGGACTCCTCAACACCTTAAGACTTTCTCTGGAGACTTCTCTGGAGACTAATGCTGAATTCTACTGTGGGCAGTAGGGTGTATGGTCATGTTAAAAGCACAGGCTCAGAAGCCCTACACTCCGGACTGAAGCCTGGCTGTGCCCCTTACTAGCTGAGTGATCCCAACAAGTCCCTTAGTCTCCCGGAGCCTCAGTCTCCTCATCTGTGAGATGGGATGTAACGATGCCCTTCCTCTCAGGGATCTGTGAGAATTAAGTGAGACGGAGCGTGTGGAACGGTGAGAACAGTGCCTGGCACACCGCGTCGCTGTTTTGAATATGGAAATTATGCCACCCCTCTGGGCCGCCCACCCTGCCATCTCCCCTCCTGTGTCCCACGGCCCCCACTGCCTGTCTCCTTTACTGATCTCAGCAGGTTCCAAGGCAGCAGCTCCCTGAGCTCTGATCACCTTGGCGGGAGGTTTCTTGGGAGCCTAGTTACAGAGACTGAGCCCCACCCCGGGCCGCCCTGCTCACCTTGGCCCAGCCGCTGGGAGTTCTGCTGCTCCTGTTGCTGCTGGTGCCGCCGTGCCAGTTTCTTCATCTGCAGGAGACACAGTGTGTGCCAGTCTCCGCCTCCAGCCCCCCTTCATTCCCACGCCACCCTCATCAGGCCCCTGGTCTTCTGCCTGCACCCCCTCCCCATCCCACCCCTGTCCAGCGGGGTGGCAGGTGCCTGTACTCACCTTTGCTCTTTGGTTCTGAAACCAGACCTGGACCACACGCACACTGAGGCCTGTTCAGCAGCTGGGAGGCAGCAGGTTTGGGGGGATGGGCGGGGAGGGGGAGGGACGCCCAGCCCCCAGCAGGAGCAGAAGGGGTGGTGTCTGGAAAGGCAGCGCGTTCGGCGTTGTCAGCCTCCACCCCACCCCAGGCACCCCTCACCTTCCGGCAGGGCTTGGAGGAGACCTCAAAGGAGGCCTTGAAGGCTCTTCGCTGCTGCGTCGTGAGGATGGTCCGGGGTCGTTTGGGCCTCCGCGGGTCCTTCCCGTCGTCCCCACTGCCCTTACTCTGGCTGCCCTGTCCCTTGGCCGGCTTCATGTCCCCATCTTCGTCCTCGCTCTTCACTGTGGGGGACACACCCCAGCCTGTCAGCCTTGTATCCTCAGGCAACTTGCTACCTGATGGGATCCCATCACCTCCTGCTAACACCTGCCACGACTCCCCAGAGACCTCGGGGTAAAGACCACCCCCTTCCCCTGACCCACAGGCCCTGCGTATCTAGTCTCTCATCTCCCATCCAGGCCCTGTGTATCCCCTTCCTCAGCACACACTCCTCACTTTCTTATCTTGGACCCCCAGGGAGACCTGAACCAAGGCCCCCAGACCTGCTCTGCTGACAACACACAGGCAGACACACACAGGAAGGCACCCTGGTGAGCAGGCAGAGACACACAAGCACGTGTGCACTGCACACTCAGATGCGTACACGTTCAGAGTGGTAGAGATACAGGCCCACGTGGGGACAGGTATGGGCGCTGCAGAAGCACGCAGGTGTACACATGTGGCTGGACACACTGAAGGGAGCACAGGATGCTCACTTGTGGCCTATCTGCTGTCCTCATCAGGCCCATGGCCCACCTGAGGAGAGATGCTGGCATCTGTGTTCATTCTGGCCCTGGGCTTCCCCGACCCATCTTGCCTGGGACCCACCTTGTCCTGCTGGCCTCCGGTGCCCGGGAGACCCCAGCCCAGCATGTCAGCCTTTGGGAAAACCAGTTCCCACGGCACTAGCCCAGCACTAGCTGGGCTTCACGGCCCAGAGAGGAGGCTACCAGGAGCCTGCTTCCTTGGAGCTTCCAGGGACTAAGAATTGATGGGCAAAGACACACACTCCAGACGTTCTCACACAGGAGTACTTGTGACCATGACATGTGCACATGTACACACACACACGTAGAGGTGCATGCTCACAGGCAGGGACATACAGACATGTACACATCGGAACAGACACACACACCTGCGTGCAGAAGCGTGTGTATTCACCTGGAGGCACACCCACACCCACTTCCATTCCTGAGTTGTGGGTCTCAGAGATGCCAGCTCCAGACAGATAGCAGAGCATCCTTCCCACCCCCCATGCCTCCTGCTGACCCTGAGTCTGAACTGGTCTCCTTTCTCCTAGACCATCTTCCTCTGAGCATGAGCCCCTGTGGAGGGGACCTCCCTCCGAGAACCCCTCCCTAGGCCTGGTGTGAACGTGCCAATGGCACCTGGCTGGCCTCTGCTCTCCCACAGGAGCCCAGGCAGCCTGGCCGCCGTGGTGCCCTGCCCAGGGATGGACAGAGGTACAGGTGGTGGGAGCTCACACCTCCTCCAAAGGCTCTGGCAGGGACAGCGCTCCTTCGTGTGGACAGGTCCTGTGACCATGGGCTCCCGGTTCCCCACAAGGCCCGGCAGATCAGGGCACCTCCTCCCCACGCCCCCTGCTCCAGTCCATCTTCGCCACCCCCAGGAATGACAAGGTGCCAGCCTGCTCCCTGACTTTTCCCTCCTTAAGACTTGTTCACAGCTGGCCCTGCCCTTCCTGCCAGGAGGGCTCCAAACTGGTAAAGTCTTTTGGGGGTTGGAGCAGGGTAGAGAGGAGGCTTCACCCCGGGAAATGGAGTCTCTCCCTCCACCACCGAGGGCCCCAGTCTCCCCATGCAGCGGGGAAAAAAGGGAATAGCTTGGGGCTGCTGCTCCCCACTGCTGAAGGCTCTGGGGGGTGATGCAGAAAGGCTGCATCAGATCAGACACCTGCAGCCTGCAGGCCCAGTGCTGGGAGAGACCCCTGGGATGCTGTGCTCTCGGGGTGGGGGAGGCCACAGCAAGGATAAGAGCAGGGGGAGGGTGGTGGGCCAGAGAGCAGGGGGTGTGGCAGCATGTGTGTGCAAGCTACAGTACATGTAAGCACGTGGATGAACGTGTGCAGCCACACGCATAGGTGTTGACTGCGTGAGTGTGCTGGGGCGTGCGTGCACATGTTTACATGGGTGTGGGCTTCTGCATGCTTGGGCATGTAAGCACATGTCTACACATGGACATGTGTCTGTGTATTTACACTCCTGGGCTTGGGTATCCACACATGCATTTTATATGCTTGTGTGTGTGCATCTGTGATCACATGCACCTACACCTGTGTGATAGTGTCCAGGTATATTCGTGCGCCTGTGAGGCTGTGCACACGTGTCTGTGTGCACCCCACATGTGCACGTGTGTACTGAACCCATCAGTGCGCGTGCGTGTCGGATGTGGGTGCAGTGTCTGTGTATAGTGCAGGTCCTGGGGTCACGAGCGGGCTTCTGCAGGGGCGCCTCTCCCCACCGCCTGCCCCAGCTCCAGGCGCAGCTCACCGGAGTCGGACTCGTCGGGGCTCACGGAGCTGAGCAGGTCCTTCTCCTTCTCGTAGTCACCTTTGCACAGTAGCTGGCCCTCCTTGAGCACAAACTCGTCGCCCTTGCGTAGCTGCCGCTCACACACACAGCAGCAGAAGCAGCCCAGGTGGTACACGCACTCCAGCGCCCGCATCACAAACTCAGTGGGGGCGATCTTCTCCATGCAGCCGCTGCACTTGGCCGCGAAGAGCCTGCAGGTGCAGAGTGGGCGCATTGGCTGGGCTCAGTGGTCCCTCCCAGAGGCACTGCCCACAAAGCACCTCTTCCTCCCGCCAAGCTGACCCTCCAGCCCAAGTGGGAGAGGCCCTCCCTGGCACAGAGCCAGGCAGTGGGAGCCCTACCCCCTTGGCTCACAGGGCCCTGGCGGCCTCATGGTGGGCACTGGGCAACCTGCCCGGAGGTGCCTTCTCCTGGGAGCATCAGCTTAGGGTCATTCCCGCTCAGAGACACAGTGGCCACTAGAGGGCAGAGTGCAGGTTCAGCCTCCACCTTCCCTGGGAGCCAGGGGGGCCCCTGCCCTGAGGGGAAGGCCAGGCAGCCCACAGGTCCCATCTACCCTTACTCTAGCACCGGCTCTCCTCCTCTCTGCCCCTGCCTCTCTCCCCCACATCCAACCAATCCCCAGCCTTGCCCAGCCCATCACCCAGCCTGGGTCCCTCCTCTCCTGCCTGAGGACTGCCCCAGTGCCCTCCCTGGGTTCCTGGCCTCTCCAACCCTTCAACTCACCCTCCAGGATGACAGCCAGAGGGATCTGTCTAAAACACACATCCGATCGTGCTGCTTCCCTGCTCCAGACTCTTCCATGGCTCCCTAGTGCCCTCCGGAGAACCTTCAAGTTCCTGAGTCTGGCACTCAGGCCCTTCACAGTCCTGCCTCTTCTCTGACCCCTCTGCTCCCCGAGGCTTCGGCCCCATGGACCAGCCTGCGGTCTCTGCAGAGCACCACATGGACCAGCCTGCGGTCTCTGCAGAGCACCACCACCTTGGCTCTTCAGCATGTTCTGGGCCTTGCCTCGGCTACCACCTGCTTATCCCTCGTCTTAGCTTAGGAACCTACACCGCGAACAGATATTCACGGAGCACGTGTGGTGTACCAGCCGCTCTTCTAAGCGCTCTGCATGCAGAAATGCATTTCATCCTTGCAACAACACTATGAGGCAGGAAATATTAATCCCATTTTAGAGATAAGGAAACCGAGGTGCTGGGAGGCAGAGTCACGTGCTCAGGGTCACGTGGGTAGTAAATGATGGAGCCGGCTCTGTTCCCGGGCCTGATCCAGTCCCTCCGTGACAGGGAGGATCCATCTTCCATCTCCAGAGACAAAGCTGGGGGTGGGGGCAGGGGTCTTCGTGACTCCGGCGAGTGTGCAGAAAGAGTCTGAGCAGCAGGGCCCCGCCTCTGCCTGCACCTACTGACCGCTCCTCCCGGCCCCCGATCCCTGTCACGTGCCCTGCTCTGTGGGAACAACACTTTGATGGAAAAATTTATGAAGAATCAAATTATTGCTGCTGGGAGGGAATTAAAACCATTTTTCATTCCCCACGTCCCCGGGCCACGTCTGCGGGCGCCACCTGGGGAGCACTGTGCACATCCCATCCCTCTTTATGGCCCGCCATCACAGGCACAGATTACAGCTGCAATTCTCTACTAATCGGTTCTGGAACAGAAATGGCCATAAATGCGAGGCTTTCGGCCTGCCTCCCTTCCCGAGGCTGCCATCAGCACCGCCCACGGCGAGCTGGTGGGACACAGTGGGCAGGGCCATTCCGAGCTCTACCTGCTGCCCTGGCACTGGCCAGGGCACTCAAATTGGGGACACCCCAGCAACCCCTGCCACCCACCTCTAGTCTACCCAGCAGACTCCTACTCATCCTGCAATGCCCAACTCCAATGCCACCTCCTCTGGGAAGCCTACTTTGATGCCCCCGTCTGGGGGAGGTGGCATCCTCTATGCTTATCTCAGGCCTCAGTTCCCTCTACTATAAAATGGGGATGTCAACAGGACCTCCCTCAAAGGGCTGTTGTCAGGATTCAATGATACTGAGCATTTAATTCAATGAATGAGTACCACATCAGAGTGATGGCACATGGCCCTGTCAGCTCCCAGTTCTACAGAGGTCCATCTGATCCTCAAGGAGGCCTCAGTGTTTGAAAAGACCATGAGTGAAGGCTTGGGGGCGTGCAGAGGCTCAGGCAGACAGGACCCCACTGGCCCACACAGTGCATGCCTTCACAACGGTATATGAGACGGATGCAGCTCCAATTTGGCCCTTTGGCTGGAGACCTTTGTTCAGGGTGCAACCCACTCAACTGTCCATGTACCCTAAGCAGAGGCCCTTAGGAATCTGGCTGGCCCTCCAACTCTGCCAAGGGGTTAGGGAAGGAGCCAGGTTTGCAGAACCTGCTGCTCTGACATGGAGAACACTTCTGCCTTGCCCCTCTCACTGCCTCCTTGTCCCTCTCCCCACACTCTATCTCCTGACCTGGCGGCCCCACTAAGGGCTGCAGCCTGGCCTCTGTGGCCCATGGGTGGACAGGCAATGGCTGCATCTCTGTGTCACCATGTCAGGGCCAGGGCCCCAGGCTGGGTTGGCACACCTTGGGCGGTTCCCAGAGAGGAGGCCCTCTTAGTCAGTGGGAGGGGGCAGCTGGGGGGGGAGGAGGGGTGTGTGACCCACATTTGCAGGCGCTGCCACCATGCAGGCTTCGTTCAGAACAGCCCCGCTAATGCCTTGGCAGCAGGGGGTCGATTGCTACTTTCTCCAAACTCATCAACACAATCTATTATTAATACTTCTCCAAAGCCTCGGTGCTGCCATTACAGAGGCAGCTCCAGCCACTCGGGGCATCATCTGTTATCTAGATTGCAAAAACTCGGGAAATAAAACAAACTGCACACTTTATAAACAGAATGTGCCATTCGTTTGGTCTCCAAGCATCTCTCCACCCAATAAAACATGGGGGGGGGGGAAATGCATGAAATACTCGCTCCCAATTATGGGGCTGCCTTTGTCTACCGTGCCAGGGTGAGAGCTACCAACTGCATGCGTGGGAGGGGCTGGGGTGCCAGCGGGGTGCCCTCCTCTCTGCGAGCCCCCCACTCCCTCCTTCGATCCCTCCCACCATGAAGGATCGGTGGAACCAGCCATTGAGAAGCAGCCCCAGCTACAGGCGGGTGGCACTGGAATCAGATGGACTCGGGTTCAATGCCTGTCTCCACCACTTGCTCGTTTGTGACTGAGCAAGTAATTTCCTCTCTCTAAGCTCACTTATCTGTATAATGGGCTCAGCAACACTGCCTGCTTCTCAGTGTGAAAATGCAGTGAGTTGTCAGGATAAAGCTGTGAGCACAGCGGGAGTGACTGGGGGCTGGGGCAGGCCTCTCCGTGAATGCTGCCCAGAAGCTGCAAATACTGACCAGAGATGTAGAGTTGCTCAGGCTGAAAAGCTCCGGGCCACCCCGCCTCCCTTCCCCTCCTGCCCCAGAGATGCTCCAGAGCCTGATGTGAAAGGCCTGGAAAGCATCAAGGGCACTGGATTTGGAGCCCTGGTCCTGCTCTCCATCCTGACCGGCTCTGTGACCCTGGGCAAGTCTGAACCTCATTTTCCTCATCTGTAAGATAGGGACAACAGTCCCCACTCCCCAGCTGGCCTGGGGATTCCAGATGGGTGTGTTGCTGCTTCCCACACTTGGGCTGGGAGGCCAGGATGGGGCAGGCCCCGGGGTCAGGGGACGATGGGGTGCTGTGGGGCAGCTCTAAAGCTCTGGCCGGGGGTGGGGGGAGCTCCCTGTGGCTTTCCCTCTAGCTGCCCTGCCCTCTAGGTGCCAATCCCCCTGCCCTGGCTCCTCCCCCAATCCAGAAGCTCCAAATCTAGACGGCAGCTTCGTGACCACAACACAGACACACAGGCTTGCTGGCAATCCACACAACCCCCTCCCCATTTTTCACGTAAACCGCCGACCCTCTTCTCCTCAGGCTGTGACTACAAGCTAGAATGCCATTCCCCTTCTCCCAGCCTCTGCCTGGCAAATATCTGTTTATGAAGGATTTAGCTTGGGCATCCCTTCCTCCAGGAAGCCCCCTTCTCCTCTCCAGTCTCAGATACTTCTCCTGACAACTGCACTTTACGTATTTCCAGGTGCACCTTCCCCGTGGTCACCTCTGTGTCTTCAGTGCTGAGCCTAAGTCCCTGTACACACTAAGGTGAGCAGTGAATGTTTGCTGAATGAATGCTGAACCATCCAATATAGCCCTGTTCAGCCCGTGAGGCAGGGCAAGTCAGTCCCCACCCCCAAGCTGGTCTGTGGGAGCCTCACCCACCTGCCCTGGGGAGACAGGACCACCTGGGAGGGGAGCTGTGGGGGGGGGGCAGGAGGCTAAAGCAGGCAGCCTGGTGTTCCCTTCTGGCTTCATAACTTTTCCCTGTGTGACTTTGTTCAAGAGAGTGAGCCTCAATTTCTTCATCTGTAAAATGAGAATGATGGTACCTACCTATGGGGTTGTTGGGAGAGCTGAATGCATGTGAAGCCCTTGGCCCTGTGCTGGCATGAAGAAGGCATCCCACAAGAGCTGGCTTCTGCCTTTCTCTTGTTCCACGTGAGTCCAACATGCTTTCATTGATTATCCTCGCTGGGGTCTCCCAGGGGTCCCTGGGAGCAGCCTTCCTGATGCAGGTCCCAACCATTCCCCCTTCTCATGACCACCCTGGGTTCTGGATCCATCCTTCTAGCTTCTGTCTGGCCTGGGCTGGACAGAGCACTCCTGGCTCAATTCTCTGTCTGTCTCATTAATATCATTGAGCTCAGTTAACATCTAACTGCATCACCCCATTAAGTCCTCACAGAACCCTAAAAGGAAGATGTTTCCGTCTCCGTTTCACAGATGAGCACAGGAAGATGCAGAGGGCAGGTTCAAGGTCACATGGCAGCATCACCATATACTCCCTCCCTGCTCTGTGCATCCAAATGTTTCTTTGTTCATCAATTACCCTGGCCCTTTGCTCTGAGTATCATGCCCACGTCTGTCTGCCCTCAAGGCTCTGAACACCCCGAGTTCTTATTACTTGGCATAAGCCCAGCACCCAGTTTCTTAAACCAAACTGAACATCTCCCCCTCCCCCAGGATCATCTGTGATTGCAGCTTAAGAAATTCCCTTTTTCGGGATGTCCTTCCCTTAGAGTCCCAGGCTACAACAACATGTCTCCATCTCCTTTGAGTTTTTATTGGCTTATTTATTTAATGCTCAATTTATTAAACTCATAAAGCTAATAAACAAAACTCAGAAAGCCAATTTTTTGGGGAGCATTTGAATGTGGATTACAAAATGATTAATTAATTTCTCTTAAACCATTGACACCTGCAGTGATACATGCAGCACAGCTGATTCTCTTACCTCTGATAAAACTGGTTTCCTAATGTCCTGGGGCCCCTCCAGCCTCTCCTCACGGGTTTTCATCCCCAGATCTTGGAGTCCACACAACACTCATTAGGCTTGGAATCCTGGCTCTGTCACTTCCTTGCACTGGAAGCTTACACAAGTCCCTTCTCCTCTCTGAGCCTCAGTGACCCCATCTGTCCAGTGGGGATGATGGCCTGGGCGCATCCCCCCAGGCTCTACACGTGGTGATCATGATCACTGTCATCATCTCTCCAAGACTGTCCAGCACCAGTTCACTATCCTTGCTGAGTAGAAGCTCCTCGGCCTCCTCCTCCTCACTGTACTGCCATTCCCAGACCCCCATCACTGCACTTTACAGTTTATGTAGCCTCTTGCTGGGTTCTCAGTCCAAGAGCTCCCAACAGTTTTAGGATAAGCCCAAAGATCTAATCATGGCATTCAAAGCCCCACTCTACCCCTGTCACACCTGGCCTCAGATGCTCTGCTACAGCTGCCACGCTTCTCGTTGTTCCCTGAACACAGCAAGTCCCTTCCTGCCTCCTTAGCACCTAAAATTCCAACTGACTCTACGACCTATCTTCTCAACCCCTTCCCTTTACTTCTTGTTGAACTCCTCTTCATCCTTCAAGACCCAATTCTATTGTCACCTCCTCTGTGAAGCCTTCCCTGATACCCACAGATCCAGATACTTGTGTGTCTGAAGCCCCCACTGACTTAGAAATAAGGAACTGGGTCTAATTCAATCCCCTACCCTTGGCTCTGGCGTTGAGTTGGTGGTTAGTGACTGTTTGTTGAGTGAATGAATAACCTTGGGAGAAATGAAATGGGCAGCCAGGTAGGACAATAGAATATTGGCTCCTCTGCTTCGGGGGGGGGTCTTAGAATACTACCAGCTAACAAGATAAGTGAACTTGCCCTCCCGTGTCCACTCCACAGCTAAACAACCCGGAATCCAGTGTCCCAATTTTTCGTCAACGAAGTTCTATACATCACTCCTGTTGGGCTGGGAGTCCTGCAGTAACACTCCCAACATCTGCACTGCACTGGCATCCATAGCTCACAAGGAAAGCCCTGGGAGTGCCAAGTTGGTATAAAATGACTTCCCTGACCTTTAAGTGATTGGGCCAGGCCTGGACACCTGACTCAAGGTGGGCCAACTAGACCCTCTGTCCTGTGTCTCTTCCTTCTCCTGCTCATTCAAGGGCCCTTTTAACAGCCCCCCACCCCCATCCTCGTCCTCAGAGGTGTGACTTTCCACATCTCCAACACCAGCTATGTGGCCTTGGGTCATTCACATCCCTTCTTTGAGCCTCAGTTTCCTCTTCTGTAAAATGGGGGTGTTAATCCTTCCCTCACCTGGTGATGTGAGAAGGCCTAGTCCAGAGGGCATCTCGGCAGGTGTGTGGTCCCTCTCGCTCCCCAGTCTAAGTGTCACGTGGTGCCCAGTGCAGGCTCTGGAACCTTCTCTTCTGCACCTCCAATTTCAAGTCTGAAGCCCCTATCACATTGTTGGGTCTGAGTTCTCCCTGAGGTATGAGCTTCTGTGAGACCCTCCCCCAGGGCCTGACTGGGGACCAGGGAGATTCTGGACCTGGTTTCCCTTAGGGCCTCTCCAGGCCCAAGTCCCACAGTTCCTGGAAGCACTCCCTCCATAGGGACCACGAGGCTTGGCACCTGGAACTGAAGGCCCTCTGTCCCCACTGTCCACACCTTCACGGATTCACCCAGCAAACACCCAAGGAGTCTGACTCTGTGCCAGGCTCGTGCAAGATGTTTGGGGAACAGTCAGCTCATATCTCGTCCCATGGGAGCTGGCATAACGTGACATGTGCTTTGACGGGGTACACTCAGCAGGCTGTGGTGGGCATAGAAAGGCATGATAGCCAATCTGGAGGAGAGCTGGGGACTTCCTGGGAAAGGTGACATGACACAGAGTTAAAAGAACTTGGTCCTGGAGGCAGAAAGAATGGTCTGAAGAGTCTCAATCCCCGCTCTGCCACTTGCCAGCTGCCTGACCTTGGGGCCAGCCACCTCTACTCTCTGAACCTGTTTTCCAGTCTGAAAACTCAGACCACAATCCCCACCTAACATGTGATCATGGTCCCATGTTTGCCTTCTCTGTGCCACACCTCCACAGGCTGGCGTGGGATCCCAGGATGGAGTGGCCCCAGAGCACTAGGACAGGCCCCCATATAATAAGTGCCTAGGAGGTGGCTCGTATTAGTATGGCTCCTGGGACTGTGGCATCTATGATGATGCTGGTTGAGAGATGAGCTGGAGTTCACAGGAGCCGAGGGGACAGGACTCCAGACACTCTTGGGGGTCCAGCTGCTGCTGCTGGAGGCTGCCTGTCACTTGCAGGAGCTGATGCGGTGAGAGCAGGCAGAGGGAGCTGCCTGGCCGCCTCCCTCCCCGACTCGTTGACATCTCCCCCACGTGCCTGCCGCGTCCTTATCATTCCGCGCGTAGCTGGTTTTTATTTTGAGACAAAAAGGGGCCTGTTGATGGGGATCCAACTCAAACCAGCTGCAAACATCTGCTTTGATGCGGCGGCGGCGGCGGGCCAGGCGGGCGGCGGCGGGAGCCGCAGGCGGGGGCCCCGGTGCGCGCGCGTCAATCACGCGGCTGGAATGCTTGGCGTGGCCGGTCGCTGGGACCGGCGGCCGCCGGCGCGCGGCCCTCTCCGCAACCTAGCCGCGCCGGGGCCGGGCCTGCCGTGAGGGCTGCCCCGGCGCTTCCTGCGGGCGCACAGACCCAGCTGTGCGGGGCCGCTGGCTCCAAGGCCCTTTGATCCCGGCCCGGGGCGCTGTCGGGGAGCCCGCAGACGGGGCTCGAGGTCACGGGTCAGGGGCAGGGAGGGACAGGCCCAGCTGGGAGCCCGGGGTACCATCCAGGGGCCAGCCTGGCCAGGCAGGCACACATTCGGTGATTCCACACATATTTACTTGGCACCTACTACGTACCAGGCACTGTCTGGAGGCTGGGGATAGAGCAGTGAGTCAAATGGACAGTCTCTCCCAACCCCGCCCCCCCCAGCTTCCAATCTAAAGAGTGAGGGACAGGCAACAGATAGATAGATCTCTAGCAGACAGAGTGTAACAAGTGGTAAAAATGATGAATAATAAAGAGGCAAAGAAGAGCGACAGGGTGGGGCAGGGCGGGGGCAGGGTGTGTGTGTGTGTGTGTGTGTGTCTCCAGGAGATTTAGAAAGAACAGGCAGAGGCCTTAGTGAGATATCTGGGGAAAAGGGGTTCTCAGCAGAGCGAATAGCAAGTGCAAAGGTCCTGAGGCCTGAGTGTATCTGGGGTGTTGGAGGAAAGACAAGGAGACCCATGTGGCTGGGGCAGGTGAGCAACAGGGGAAGGGGCTAGGAGGTGCAGGTAGAAGGGGGGGGCAGGTCACGTGGGGTTTTGGAGGGAGGGTTTTGAGCAGAGGAGGGATGTGATCTGATTTGCATTTTAATCAGGTTCCTCAGGCAGCTGTGTGGGGGCCCAGAGATGCTTTGGGAGTTGATCTCAATAATCCAGGCAAAAGATAATGTCAGCTTAGACCAGGTAAGGTGCTGAGAAGTCACCCTACCTGGGATGCATTCTGAAGGTAGACAGGGACACGAGAGGATGTGAGAGAAAGGATAGAGGCACAGATGAGTCCAAGATTTGGGGGCCTGAACAACTGGAAGGATGGAGTTGCCACTAAATGAAATGGAGACCGAGGTGAGGTGGGGGAAGGGAGAGTCAGGAGTGCAGTTCAGGACATGTTACATCTGAGCTGAATTCCAACAGCCATGTGGATGTGTCCAGAGGGCAGTTGCATGTACGAGTCTGGTGTTCAGAGAGAGGCCCTGGGCTGGAGACACTGTTTGGGAGCTGCCAGGATGGAGACATACATGCTCACACACATACACACTCCTACAGAGTGAGTTATACGTGGCTTGGCACCTGATAACTAGTCTCTCACCTTTGGGGCTCTGACCCCTGGGGGTTTAGGGGCAAGGCCCAGACTCTGCCTCAGGAGCTGCTTTTCCATTTGGGGATATTGGGGCTTCTCCAGGGACCAGACCTCTTTTGGTGATATCAGGGAGAGACAATCAGTGGTGCAGGGCAGGTGGAAGGTGGAGCATCACACCCCTCTGATCATCCCCCACATGCCTCTTCCTGCCCTCCAGCCAGGGCCTACAGCAGCAGAGGTCTGTGTGCTCCAGGCCAGGCCCCAAGCTAAGGGCTTTACCTGTATTATTTCATTAACCCTTGGGTTGATGCTCTTCCCTCTTTTTTCTGCCCTTCCCTGGTGAATTCCATTCATTTGATAATTGATTTATTCACTCATCCATCAACATTCACTGAGCACCTACTATGAGCCAGGCCCTATGCCTTCTCTTCCCACCTGCTCATCAAACCCCTCTGAGCTGATCCTAGGTTCCCTTCCCCCATTCTCACTGAGTCACCAGCTCCAGGTTGCCAAATCCAGCAGCCATTATTATTTTTTTTTTAATTTTCTATGTTTGATTTTATTTTATTTATTTTATTTTTTTTTTGCGGTGCGCGGGCCTCTCACTGTTGTGGCCTCTCCTATTGTGGAGCACAGGCTCCGGACGCGCAGGCTCAGCGGCCATGGCTCACGGGCCCAGCCGCTCCGTGGGGGGTGGGATCTTCCCAGACCGGGGCACGAACCCCTGTCCCCTGCGTCGGCAGGTGGACTCTCAACCACTGCGCCACCAGGGAAGCCCTATTTTATTATTCTTTTGAAACATCAATTTTTATTATTTTTTAACATCTTTATTGGAGTATAATTGCTTTACAATGGTGTGTTAGTTTCCGCTTTATAACAAAGTGAATCAGCTATACATATACATATATCCCCATATCTCCTCCCTCTTGCATCTCCCTACCACCCTCCCTATCCCACCCCTCTAGGTGGTCACAAAGCACGGAGCTGATCTCCCTGTGCTATGGGGCTGCATCCCACTAGCTAGCTATTTTACACTTGGTAGTATTTATAAGTCCATGCCACTCTCTCACTTCATCCCAGCTTACCCTTCCCCCTCCCCGTGTCCTCAAGTCCATTCTCTATGTCTGCGTTTTTATTCCTGTCCCAGCGGCCATTATTATTGTTATTATTACTTACTAAGATTTATTAAGTGTTTCCTACATACCAGGCCCTGTGCCTTATTTGCACACATACTCCTCCCCCATAAGACCCCTTAGAGACGGGCTCTGGCACTCTTTTCATAAGAGAGGAAAGTGGTGCTTGGAGAGGGTAACGCAACCGCTCAGAACTGTGAGAACTGGGATCGAAGCTGGGACGGGCTGCAGAGCACACCCTCCCAGCCTCGCCTCCTGGCTTCCTGGACCTCCCTGTGCTTGAAGCCCTCTCTTGCCTCAACCTCATCCTCCCTGCCCGCCACTTGGAATGACTCTGCACTTGCTCGGTTCATTAGCTTAGCGCTGTGGGCCCATGACCTGGGCTGGGCCTGGGGGTGCCGAAGGTACAGATATGAGGGGCTGAAAACACAGGTGCGAGATAAGAAACCCCACACACCACAGATGTAGCGGCCTTTGGATTTCTCTCCAGGGTCCTGAGTGGCCAGAATAGGCCAGGCCCAAGGCTGTGGCCTAGGAAGGGCTGAGCGATCCAGGACAGGGCCTGAGGAAGTGTAAGGTCAGTGGGGTGGGGGAGAAGGACTGACTTCCTGGAGGAGGGGGCTATGAAGAGTGTAAATAATTGAAAGGGGCAAGTGCTGGCTGGCATGCGAACAGGAGTGTGTCCAGTCCCAGTGTCTGGGCTCTGGGTAGGCAGGGACAGAGGAGCAGAGAGGCCGTTCTGGGAGGGAGGGGTTGGATAAAAGCAAAGCCATGAAGAAAATGGAGGCCATTTTCAGGGTTAGGGAGACAGTGGTTCAGAAAGGTTGGAGCTTAGGTGAGAAAGGAGAAGGGTCAAGCCAGAGGCCTTGAATGTTGGGCTAAAGAAGATAGACAGGTCAGGTTTCTTTTGTTTCCATCTACTCATCCACACACACACCCATGCACCAATGCACGCATGTCTCCATCCACCCACCTGCTGGGCTAACCACCCATCTCCCACCCATCCACCCTTCTCAGCCATCCATCCATCCAACGTATACTTAGGCACTCGCTCTGTGCCAAATCCTGTGCCATGATTCCTCTTAAAAGCAGAAACTGCCTTCTAGGGCTTACTGGAAGGCTTGTTGTAAGCATTCACCTGACACCCACCACGACCAAGTGCTGTGCTAGGTGACGAGGAATCAACGGGGAACAAGATACTCCAGGGGCAAGAGGTCTCAGAAGGAGATACCCAGGGCACCACAGAGCCTAACAGCTGACCTCACTGATGTTTTGGCCGCATCATTCTGACCCCAAGGATTCTGGACTCCCTATACACAGACCACAGCATTTTAATTAGGGTTATAACAACACTGATAAACTCCCTTTGAGCAAGTGTTTTCTGGAACAAACTCCATTAAGGCAATTTAAGTTTTTGACCAATTTTCTTTCTAGTGCAGTTAAATAATTTACAAGTTTTTCCCTTTCCATTTTTATTTTACTAAAATTATTTTCATTGAGATGAACTATTGCCCATGAAAAATTTTTGATAAAGATTTGCTTCATTGTCAGGTTTGTGCCTGTATTGTATCTTACTGATTATCGGGATTTGACCCTTCGGTTAATTTGTAGCCAGTGACACATTTTACCATGAGCGGTTTCACTGCTGTCAGTTGCATTTTGTACTGCTTAATTTACCAAGTTAAATTTAGCCCCGGGCTCAGGTGGTTTTTAATGTTAGCAACAAAATCACCAAAGTTGATGACCACAAATTTTACCAGGCAGCCAATGAAAATCATGCTCAGGGTCAAAACTACGGGTCAAGACAGCCTTGTGGTATCTTATGTTGGGTGCGAAATGTCCAGCTGAAGCTGGGACCCCGTGGACTGAGTGTGCTCTTTCTTACTCAGTGATCTCTCCCCTGACACCTCCCTCTCCCACTTATAACCCCCAGGTTCTGGTGGCTGCTTCTCTACACTCTGGTCACGATCCTGAGTTTGTCAAAACAGCCCTTAAAGCTGGCACCCAGCAGCCCACTGCTCAGCACAGACCTCCACGGGCCAGAAGAGCTGTCTGCTCCCTTATTCCCTACCGTATACTCCTCTTAAAGCAGCCAGAGATAACACTGTTAGCCCAGTCACTGAGGGCTTCACTGCCCAGTCTCACAAGATCTGGACCAACGCCCCCCCCGCCCCGCCTCCCAGATGAACACACACACACACACACACACACACACACACACACCTGTACTCTTGCTGTCCAGTTTCTGAACCGCACACTGGCATACATTCCCACTGTCACACTCACAGGAACCACACCAGCCCTGTGCTCATAGCTTCACAGGCAGGGGCTTCACCAGTGCCTCATGACCCCCCTCGGAGGCAGGAGTCCCTTCCTTACCAAGGTCACTCAGCTGGTTTAGTAGAGGGAGGGCCCCATCCCAGGCCAGCCTGGCTAGTAAAACCGCCTCTCTCCTGCCTTCCTGGAGACTAGGAAGCTGCCTGGGGACTGGGGAGCAAATGTCCCAGACCCGCTCTCGGCCAGTGGCCTGTGTCCGGCTGACACTGCAGGGACACAGCCATAGTGCATGGGCAGAACACGTCCCCCAGCTGAGGGGCCTGAGACACGATAACCCGAGAAGTGGGTGCAGGAGCAGAGTGGACTCCAGGCCCGGGGGAGGCCGGGGGGAATTGCTGGAGGAGGAAGCCCTCAGAGGAGTGGGTGTCATTTATTCCCTCCCCGCGGCCCGGGCCCTTGCCAGGGAGTAAAAAGAGGCTCTGGGAGACCGCCTCCCCGGGGCTCCGCGCCCGGGCGCTGCAGGAGGGTCTGGGCCTGGGCCCCGCCGCGCACCGCGCTCCTGCCCCGCCGCCAGGCCGCCCGTTTAGTGGGTAACTGATCGCCCCGCGCCCCGCCCCAGCAGCCTGCAGCCCGCCCGAGCCGCTTAATCACCGCCCGCCCGGCCGCATTAGCATAGTAATGGCCTTTAAATTGAGCCTCTTTGTTTTTTAATTAAGCTCCCAGCAGGTACAGAGAAGAGCGATTATTGAGGAAGCTGCCAGCGCTAATCGCCCGCAGTCATTTGACAATTAAAAAGCGCCCGGCTTTAACCCTTTCCCTGCGCCCACAGCAGTTCCCTCGGCATTTATCCAGCGCCGACTGTGTGCGCGCCTTCCCCGTGGCCCCGCCCCTAGAACTCGGAGGGACCCCTGCCAAGCCTCGGTTTTGCTAAGGAGCAAACTGAGGCGCAGAGAGGGCGGGTAATTTCGCCAAGACACACAGCTCAGCTTGAGCGTGGAGAGCGGGGCTGGCAGACCGGGTGCGAGAGAGAGAAATCCAGCTGCCTGGGTTTTGCGCCTGGCACTGCCCTCTGCTTGGTGCCCGGGCGCCTTGTGAGTCTGGTGGGCAAAATCCTCCTGCTTTAAGGCCCAGGTGGGCACCTACCAACCTCCATGGCAACAGCCCTCTCCTTGGAATTCTCAGGATATCCTCTCCCGTTGCTAGTTCACCCATTCCCCAAATACCGATGTGGTGTTTACTGTGTGCAAGGTGCAGTGCTGGGCACTGGGGACAGCTGTGGACAAGGCAGAAGTGGGCTCTGCCCACATGGCCCTACAAGCCGAGAAGGGAGACAAGCGAATAGGAAGATATCGCAATGGTTCATTAGCCGGCCCAAGCTGGGGGGCGCATCAGAGAAGGCCACTCTCCTGAAGACAGAGGTTTGAGACAGAGAGGAAGGAGAATCAGCCAGGTAAGGATGGGAAGCGATGGACAGTCCAGGCAGCAGAGGAAACAGTGCGTGCAAAGGCCCAGAGACGGGACGAGCATTAACCAGAAATAAAAGCTGCGGAGATGCGTGTGTGGCAGGGGACAAGAGGCAGAGTAGCAGGAGCCAGCTGAAGTGCGCAGGGTCTCGCAGACCATCTACTTTTTAAACTGGGGGTGTTTTTAAAATAATTGGACGTATTTTTGAATAGGCAGTGCACTGCATGGTCTAATATTCAAATGTAAAGAAGGCTGTTCACTGCTCTCTCCTCTACCCCGTCCCTAGTCCCTAGCCATTCAGATCCCCTCCCCAGAGACCAGCCAAGTCTTCCATTCAAGCCACCTTCCTGAGATAGCCCATACACAAGCCCGTGTAGATCCATTATTCCCCTCCCTCGACTTTTTTTTTTTTTAATGAGGACTGTTTGGGGGGTTTGTCCGGTTTTTCTTTTTCTTTTTTTTACGCAAACACTACCTTACACACTGTTCTCCTTGTGTCCCGCTCACCCCTCCCCCACCCTCCTGCAAGACTGCTGGAGAGGACTCCACGTCTTGGCCTGGAGCACCTCCTTATACAGCTGCTCGATACTCTATTGTATGAGCAAACCCTAATTTATTTAACCCGTGCCCTGTTGATGGCCTTGCGGGCCATTTAAAGGATTTTTGTCTTAATCTCAAGAGCCATGGGAAGCCACTGAAACGTTTTAAGTGGGGAGTGGCTGGAGCGATTTACATTTTTAGAAGATCATTTTGGCTGCTGGGTAGGGACCCAGGGTAGGGGGGAGTGCAGAGTGGGAGCAGGGAGACCAGCTAAGAGGATCACTGTCGGTGCCCTGCCAGTGAGAGGTGCAGGGAGTTCCACCCAGGGGTGCAGGAGTGCGAGAAGGGGTTAGGTTACCGAGAGCGATGTAGGGCGTGAGATGGACTGGGCTCTGGGCTGGGTGGGAGGAGCCCTGGGGTGGCTCCCTCGACCTGACCCTGTCCGATGCCTGGTGAATGGAAGGGCCAAGACCGGGATGGGGACAGGTAGTGGTGGACGGGGATGGCGTGGAGACCCCAGGTCCGAAGTTACCCTGGTCTGACTGCACCTACAGCCAGCGCAGCGTCTGATTCATCACTGGGTCTGGGATCTCCCCACTCCGGATCTGAGCCCGACTCCCCGACAACCAGCCTCAAGCCCCATCTCTGCCTGCTCTCCCTTTAGGGGGCCTGCTGCTGGTGGCCCTGAACCCCTCCTTCATCCACGCCACGCTGAGGCTGTTTCTGGAGACAGGGCAGCCCCGAGAAAGCCTGGCAGCTGGCTTTTTAATAAAAGTAGAGGAGGCTCCTTAGAGCATGGATGTGGGCGTGAGAAGGGCTCTGGATAGATTCTGCCCCTGGTCACCACTGGGGAGGGGCACATCTCTGCCCTTCGCTCCCTGGTGGGAGTGGGGCGTAGACTCTCCACGCCCCGGATCCCCCCTAACCTTTTCCCTGACTCAGAGCAAGAGGTGTCCTCCCAGAGAGGAGCTGTACTAGGGGCAGCCAGGACCACCCTCTGCCCCCTTGAACCCCATGGAAGGAGGCAGGGAGCACTGCAGGCAGCGAGGGGTTAACAGTAGGCCCACCCCCATCTATCAGCCAGCATCTCCCAAACAGACGGACAGACAAGGCAGCTGTCCAAACAGGCCTGTGTACCTGGCCACAGCCGCAGAGAGGACAGGGCAGTGGCTGTTTACTCTGCTTCCCTCCCCCATCACAGTCACACACACACACACACACACACGCACACGCACACGCACACGCACACGCGGCGCGTGCGCGCGCGGCCTTGCAGGGCATTTGCAATCTCCCCCTGGGGATGCGCCCCCCCACCCCTGCTCCTCCCACCACCCCGGAGAAGATTCCTAAATGTTCAACTCTGAGAAAAGGATGTCCTTGCTCAGGGCTGGGGTGGGGGCGGGCGGGGGAGCTCCAGGAGTTGGTGACTGAAATGGCTGATTGGCCCAGATGGGCCACAGTCACCCGAGGCCCTGCAGAGCTCACTCCCAGGTGCCCACTCTCCGTCCAGGGGACTCCCGGCAATGCTCCCCGATGCCCACTTTCTGCCAAGAGCAGAAGCTGAGTGTCTCAGAATCTGGAGACCCGGTAAAGCTGGTGTGTCTGGGGAATCACCTTCTCAGACCACCTCCTGGGAATATGTCTGCCCAGGGCTCCCAAGGGGGACTCTCCAGGCTTCCTGGGCCCCATGCCAGGCCTGCCCTCTGCCCTGTCCCTCACAGCTCCCAGGCAGCTCCAGTTCAGCGTCCCAACCATAACGCCTCAGGTGGCTCAAGGGAAGCTGACCTCACTGACTGGTCTCCAGACTGGTGTCTCCATATCCCTGAGGCCACCAACAGTGGCCCTGCACCGCTGCCTGAGCAGCGCCTGGGTCCTCCCTCTCCCTCACCACCTGCACCCACATTTGACTCACCATCAGGCTCCTATTTGGCTCTTGATCTGACCCTCCTGTCTGGTGGTGAGCTGTTTAGGGGAGCTGGGTGTGTTAGGTGCCCACAGTGCCTGGCCACCAGCATGCCGCACCCTCCCTCTTCCTCTGCTGGTGGTCCCACTCACTCTCCCAGGTCCCCTCAAATGCCTTTCAAACCCCTGGGAGGTGCCCCCACAGGGTCAGGCTCTCCCCCTGCCCCAGCACCAAGAGCACTGTGTACTAAGCACCTGCTGCGTGCCTGGCCCTGGGCTGAGCTCATGCATTCTCTCTCATTTCCTCCCAACCCTGTAAGGCAGGGGAAACGACCACCCATTTCACAGATGAGTAAACTGAGGCTCAGAGAGGCAATGTGCCTTGTGCCAAGCCTCGCAGCTACAAAGTGTCAGAGCCCCAAATAAGAGAGAAGGTCGGTGTATGATTTGGCAAAGGACAAAAAGAGCTGCTTGCTTGGTATGTGAGCAGGGTTCCTGGCACTGTGCCTGGCACAGGCTGGCAGTGGGAAGTGCACAACTCTGACCAAGTCCCTGTTGCAAGGCGCCCCATGGGTCTGTGGACCTCATCACATCAGGCCATCGCTGGACTCACAGCTGGCATTGCTGGGGTGGAGGGGTGCGTGATAAAAACAAACGCTCCCGCTTACCCAGCGCTCTCTGTGTCCTGGTTTATGGAGGCCACCGAGGCTCGGAGAGGGAAGCCCTCGTCTGGGCTCATCTTGCCGAACACGGTGCAGCCAGGATTCTGTCTCAGGCTGCGTACACCCCTCCCCACCCCCGGAGGCCAGGCCCTGGATCCCTCCTCGGCACCCCACCCAGTGTGACATCTTTACGGCACATGCTGGGCCTGCGAAGGCCTGGATGGGGTGAGGGGGAGGTAGGACACCTCTCAAGTAACGGATTGTAAATTCCTAGGCCCGGGCTTTCCATCCCTAACAACCTCCTCCCGGGGCTCACAGCGCCTGTCCCTTCGCAGCCAATTTAAATGAGGGGTCCCAGACCCTGGGCGTAAAGCATTCCAGACTCGGGAGAGGGGGCAACTATTGTTTCTCTAAGAAAAAATAAAATAAAATCAAATCAACTGGGTCTCTGCAGCTTCTAATCACTCTCACATGTGCTGCATGGCTCCTGCCGAGGACAGCCCTCTACAGTGTGTCAGTCCCTTGGGGGCACAAACCCTGCTTCTCCCCAGAGCATGTGAGGAAGGCCCCAGATCCCCATTATACAGTGAAAGAAACTGAGGCTGGGGGAGGGAAGAGAGAGCCACCGTGCCCTGATCACCCACTCACAAAGCGGACAAGGGGACGCCTTGCTTGAGGTCACCAGCCAGCACAAAGACGAGCCAGGACCTCCTCAGGCCGACAGGCCCCATGGGATTTGAATCCCCACCCTTCAGACTCCAGAGCTGGAGGCCTTTGCCCTGTTCAGCGTGGTCTCCCCACACGAGGAGCGCCATTGCCCCCTCGGAAGGGGCCTGGTCCCTACAGCCCTACCCTGGGCAGGTCCCCACACAGCCCTGCAGCTGGGGCCCAAGAGCATCGAGGCTGGTTTTTAATAAGGAAGATGAATTTTCTTGGAAGCCCAGCCTCTGGAGGAGGGGGCAGCAGAGGCTGCGACCGAGGCTCTCTCTGCCCTTCTGGTGGGAGAGCAGCGGCGGCCTGGCTGCTGGGGGCTTGGGCTGTGGGGGACCGCCGCCCCGGGCCTGGAGGGAGCTGGCTCTGCGCGGCCTGAGCTCTCTCCCCGCGTAAGCCCACAGGATATTACACTGCCTTTGTGTGCCGGGTGACCCAGCTGCTGGTTATTGAAAAATTCCACCGCTCGGCACAGGGCAGGCCCGCTGACCCCTCATCCCGGGACTCGCCTATCTTTCAAAAGATACGGGATTAGAGCACCAGACCCGACCTGGAGCAAAGCCCCGTCTGGGGTGTCTGTGTTTTCGTGGCCTCTCGGGATACTGGCTGGAGTGGGCTCTTGGCGCAGGATTTAATTAGTTGGAATCAGCCTGTGATTACTGCGGCGACTATTTACCCAGCCACTCTGCAGTCTGAGCCCCGCTCGGAACAAAGATGGGCCCCTCGGCCCCACTGGCCGGGCCAGGGGCCCCAGCTGAGCCCAGGCCCAGCTGCGGGGAGGGGAGGGCCGTGGGCCTGGCCACCAGGCCTTCCGCTGGCACACCTCATTTAGCTAGTATTTGTGGGTTTTCTCAATGCAAAACATCTAAGCGAAGCTTTTAAAAAATTAAAGCATCTCAAGAAATTTATGGTCGATTTCCGAGCCTGGTCCGCCTACCCCCGCCCCACTCACAGCTCCGCAGCAGTGGTGGAGCAGAGCCAGGTTTACTGGGACGGGATTGAATCCTGCCCACTCGCAGGTGGGCTGGGCCTGGACGTGTGCCCGGGATGTCCAGCTCTGCGAGTGGTGGGGAGGTGCCCTCGCCCTGAGCTTCCGTCGCCCCCAACTCTGCCACCTGGATGCCCCCGGCTGTGTGTCTGTCCTGCAGTCCCCACCAGGCAACCACTGTGCTAGCAGCGAGCTTGGTCGGGGAGAAGAGGTCTACGTGTACACAAGTCTGGTGTGAGCCCGCCTTCCACCATGGAACACAGGACTCCACACGTACACACGCCTCCCTGTACGCACTCGTGCGCGCACGCCTGGGTTGCATGCACCAATAATCTACAGCCCCCCAAATCCACCTACCCAAGCCCGCCAATGCGGATGTGTATGTTGGCACTACATAGGCACACATCCATACACACTCACGTACGGCCACTCACACCCACCTGAACATCTGTATTTGCCCCACCCTGCTGTTCATGCCTGCATAATACACACGAGTGCCTGCGCCACCGTGCACACACGTACTGTCCGCACATATTCACATACGCACTCAGACATGCCTCCTTTTATGACTGCACGTGTACACAACTACGTCTACAGGCTGATCTCTGAGCATGTTCACACGTTCTACCGCTGTGCATGACCATGGACGCACGTACATTCCTACTGGCGGAGACACTGTGGAGGCGTGTCTAGCCATGGGAGGCCGTTGGGGCTGTTTCAGGGGTCTGCCCTTAGAGGGGTGTCACCCACGTTTGCTCCAGTGACTGCTCTGGGGGACACAGTTCTGCTGGCCTCTGTTCTGGGAGGTTGAGGCACAGGCCAGAGGTACTCTTGGGAATTCAGATCTGGGAGACCTCCCAGTGCCAGGTTTCTGGAGGAGCTGCCATGTTGGGGTCCCTGTCAGTCAGGCAGCTCCTGCCTGCAGCTGTCATCAGTCTCGGGCCCGGGAGCCCTGCCCTCAGCTCCTCTGCAGGCATCCTCCCTCTCACCTGCCTCCCTCACCTCTGCCAGGGTCACCGTGGCTCCTGTCCTGCCTCGTGGTCCTGGGGGTTTTCGGGGGGCGGGCATCCTGGGGGCAGGGAAGTGGGCTATCCAGTTTCCAAGAGACTTTGGGCTCCCTTTCTGCCCTGCCCTAGATACAACTGACCCCCTAGCCCCAGTGCCACATGGCCTCATAAGTACACACACACACACAGGGACACTCGTAACACATGTATACCTATGGACACACATGTGGACACACAGTCACACACACCTAAGGTGACTAGGATGCCATCTACTTGCCCAGGGACACCTGAGGGCACATACAAAGGTATACACAGGCACCTGCAGATACACGGTGTGCACACACTAGCACACAAGAACTTAAGAGGTGCTGGACAAACAAGGACACAGATCGACACACGAAAACAAAGACACATAGGCCCACACAGGTGGCAAGGGACACACCTAGACATACAGGTATACACGCACACACGCGCGCACATACACACACACACAAACTACAGGCCCAAGTGAAGCTCTTTTTCAGAAGAAAACGTCTAGGAAGGTTTGGCTCTCCTAAAAGTAGCCGCAGGGTTAATGCTGGGTGGGGCAGGAGGCCCAGGCCGAGAGGGAAGAGGCCAGCCCGCAGCCGCAGACGAGGCTGCTTGGTGGCTCGTTCAGGGCCCCCAGCTCGCTGACTGCCTCTCCTCCCGAGCTGCAGTCTTCCCCGGGCCTCGCACCCTTCCTGGCCGTCCACCCCGGTTTCTGCCCTATTGGCCCAGCTCCAGCTCCCCTTGGCCTCAGCCCATGTCAGACACATGAGCTCCCAGCCCTCAGCTGGACCCTGCTCTGCTTCCCTGCTGCTCCTTGCACACAGTCACCTCTCCACCTTCACTCCTGCCTGCTGGCTCCCTGGAAGGCCCGCCCATCTCCTCTGCTGTGCGAGCCTCACTCTTCCTCCCCAGCCCTCCCCGCAGGCTGCAGGGCCAGGGCCGCCCAGTGCCCAAGGTGGCCAGAGAGCCCCTTGGCTGGACTGGACCCCAGGACTGTCACCGTCTCTGGGTCCATTTCTAAATGGCAAATAAATCTGACTGCATCTCGGGTTTTTTACCCAACAAAGCCTCCATGGTGGTTTGAGAGAGGAGGAAAAATGCAAACACTTACCCCACTCTGTGGGTAAAGGGAACCAGTTCCCCTGGGGCTCCTGGCTCTGTCTGAGTATCACTCCTTGATAAGCGCCACCCCAGGAGGGCCCGGGTGAGAGTAGGGGGCACAGAGCGGGGAGAGTCGGGGGCTTCTTTGGAGTCTGTAGGATGTGGATTCATCTTAGCTCAGTGACCCTGGGCTCATGACTTCCCCTCCAGAGGCTCAGTTTCCTCCTCTGTAAAACGGGAGGTTATCACCTGCCTTCGCAGGGTTCTGGTGAAGAAACAAGGAGAGGGTGAGTGCTGAGAGCCCAGGACGGTGCTCAGGAAGTGACTCCCACACCCCCTCCAAGGCCCGAGCACCTCAATACTGAGGTCCCTGTGGACCCCTGGCCTCACTCACTAAGAGTCCCTGTCCCCGAGCCGCAAACTCCCTCAGCATCTCTTCCTCCCCCTCCGCCTCCTATCCTGCCAGGACACTCAGCTCCCGGCCCCCTCCTCAACCTGCCCACCTCTCCCCATCCCTGGCCAGCCAGGCTCTGAGGAGACTGTCCACACCCACTGCTACCTTAGCCTCACCTGCATCCCTCCCCACGCAACCTGGTTTCAGCTTTCTCCACTTGCCCCAAACTACCATTCAGCTGAAAACACACAACACCTTCCAGACCTAAGGGCCTTATTCATTCATTCATTCATTCACTCATTCATTCCTTTAACCACCCAGTGTTTAGTGAGCAGCTTCTATGTGCCAGGACTACGCAAGGGGCTTGACAGCCTCCTCTGCCATTTACACATTTCACCATCCCTTTCTTCTGGTAACTACGAAGGCACATGGTCTTGGTTTCCCCCCACATATTTGCAGGTTCCTGGTTCGCCACCTGCTCTTAAATGCTAGGACCCCCAGGGCTCTGTCCCTTTATGACTTTGATTGTCACTTTGATGCCAAATGCCCTCAAGCCACCACCTCCAGTTCTGCAGCACTGATCCCTCCTTCAGGGACCCCCTTCCTCCCCTGGGCTCCAGATCCCTTCGCCCACCTGCTTCCTGGGCTGCTGAGAGTAGATGCCCCCAGGGCGGCACCACCCAATGTGTTTACACCCCAGTTCCCGTCATGCGGCACATGTGCACAAAGATATATGCACCAGGATGTTTGCTGATGTATTGTGTGTGTGACAGTGAAGCACTGGCTACAGCCCAAAGGGCTGTCAGTGGGGGAAATGGGTTAATAAATCAAAGCTCACCCATTCCTTGGACTGTTATGTGGTGGTTACAAGGACAGAGGTAAATCCACATGCACTGCAATGGGCAGATGTCCTCAGCACGTTGCTAAGTGGAGGAGGCAAGTGCAGAGCAGCGCAGCGCAGGGAAAATACGGATTCCTAAAGGGGAAAGCCAACTGCATGTGCACGGGACATGGTTGCAGAACATGCTCGCACACATGGAGGAAAGGTCTGGAATGTTCCCCATCAGTCGCTGACGGCCTCTGAGAAGGGAGTGGGGGAAGGGATGAGGACTGTCCCATTTTGCTTGACTTACCTCTGCTTGGTCTGGATTTATTAAACAAGCAACAAAGACTTTTATAATATAAAAAAGAAAAGAACGTGCCGCAGGCCAATTCGTTCTTCTCCCTAAGCTCGGTTCATCTGCCCAGCTCTTCTAGAGGTGACACTCACCCCCGGGCTGAGGTCCAGGACCCCGCGACCTTGGTCTACTCCGCTTCCTATTCTGCCCACGTGGCACCTCTGTGGACCCCTGTCCCTGTACACCCACCCTGCCAGCCCTTACGCTGGCCTCCTGGACCTCTCTGCCTCCTCCTGGCTCTTTGGGAATGAAAGTCAAATGGTGTCATGCTGCTCAGACGTCTTCAGAGTCCCTCCCCTGGGCAGCCCGCAGTCTGAGTGTGCCTCCGAAGTCCTCCTTGGCCAGCCCGAGCTCTCCATCCACACTCTGAATCCACGAAGCACCCAGAGCGGTGCCAGCGCAGAGGAAAGGCCAGACACCTGAGCTGTGGTCCTCATGATCGCGGCCGCTTCGACAACTTCTCTTTCCCACTTCCCCCTTCCTTTTGCTGTTTCTTCCTTTGCCCTCAGTTTTCTGCCCTCTCTCTCCCTCACTGCCCCTCCTTCCTCTTTCTAGGAGTGGATCTGAGGCTCCAGCCGCACAAAGGCAAGCTCTCCCTGATCTGGCTCCACTCACTTGATCGGCCTCACTCTCGAGGCTACTGCGCCCTCTGAAATTCTTCCTGGTCCACCTCTCTGCCTTTGCTTCCCCCATCCCTCCTCCTGGCCTGCCCAGGGCCCCCTCCAGGGCTGTTGGTTGAATGCTTTCTGTCCTTCAGGGCTATTCAATGGGCGCTTCCTCCAGGGAGCCCGCCGGCACCCCTGGCATCCTCCTTCGGGCTACCATAACACCCTGGGACCCTGCAAGGTGGGGAGCCGAGCAGCCAGACCTGGGTTCAGATCTGACTTCTCAAACCTCAGTTCTCCCATCTGTAAAATAGGGCAAACACAGCAGCTACCCTCACGGGTTGTCAGGGGGATTCCTGAGCTCCAGGGCACAGCACCTCAGCCCAGGGCCGGCTCAGGTGCCCCACACAGGGCAGCTCCAATGGAGATGCTTCCTCTCCTCCCATCTCTGTTTCACAGGCACAACACTGCAGCCTCTCAATGCGCGCGGCTCCTTCTGGGTTTTGGTCAGCTTTTGCATTAACCCTGGAGACAATGGTGCAGCCCTCAGGGAGGGCCCACGCCCCGCCTCGTTGGGTGTGTGAAGGTCTCCGTGCAGGGGACACAGCTGAGATGCCCCAGGCTGGCATGAGCTGGCTCCGCCGAGGAGGCGGGCCGCTGGGGGCAGGTGGGGGGCAGCTGGTGCCCGATCTGTTCAAAGGGCAGCGATTCTCCACGCCTGTGAGGTGCGGGGGGTGGGGGTGGGTGTCAGGCAGGCCTTCTCCTCCTGAACACACACCACCTGGGGAGGGAGTGGTCCAGATCAGAGACTCGGCAACCCCGCCCTTGCAGCCCGGTACGGGGAGCACCGGAGGGGCCTCTGTTTCTCTGGGAAAGAGAGGCCTCCCCCCTTCTCCAGACGGCCCTCCTGGAGCAGCCCCACTGCTGCCGCCGGAGGCTGCACCGCCCTGAGCTGGGCGAGCCTTTTTTGCCAACACTCAGTAAATACTCAGTACTGCACTAAGGCAATAAATAGTCATTTTAAGGAAACCGAGACTCAATTTAGCCACCAGAGTCAGGAGCAGCGGTTAGCAGGGCTGCGGAATGTCACCGCGCAGCTGGCAGCTCCCCCGCCAACCGCGTGGCCCCAGCTCCAGGGGGACCTGAACAATGGGCCGTGCCAGGCTGCACCGCCCCTCCCCCCAAACCAGGTTACCCTGCCAGGATGTGGGGTGTGGGGGGTGTGGCGTCGAGGAGGGGGACTGGGTTCAGGCAGCAGCTCCCTGAGCCGGAGGAAGCCAGAGAGGCAGGAGGGCCTGGCGGGAATACCCCACCCCCAGCCGGGGGTGATGATAATGACACAGGAGCGACACCGAAAGCATCGCCCCCGAGTGGGCCCTTGCTCAGTGCCGAGCACCCTGCTCAGCGCTGTACACGCGTCATTTCACTGAGTGCGTCATCCCCTCTGATGGGGTGAGGCCTTTATCCCCATTTCACGGGCAGAGGAACCGAGGCTCAGAAAGGTGAATTGCTTTGGTCAAGGCAGGAGAGATTCTGCACAACTTGTGCATTTATTAAGCACCTAGTGTGGGCCAGGTCACCCGTTCTGTCTCGGGACACATCCCCATTCTACAGGCAAGGGAAGTGAGGCTCCAAGAGGCGAAGGGGCTGGGAGGTGACGCGGCCCGGCTCCCCGTCGATGGCCCCTTGGCCTGGTCCAGAGAAGGAGCGTACCGCCCCCCGTTCTGGACCCGTCCATCTGATCAGGTTGGGGAGTGCGCTGGGCTGAGTGGGGGATTTGGGGGGCCGGGGCCTGTGACATGGTTTCCAGAGTTATGCGGACAAAACAAACAAGGCTCCTCTGTGAAGCACTAGGGGATTTGTGTTCATTGCCATGGAAACCACACAGAGCGTGCGGGGGAGGGGAGCCTGGCGGGTGCTCTAAGACCCCCACAGCCTCAGACCTGGGGCCAGCTGTGGGTGGCCCGGAGGCCGCTCGTGGCACATGAGAGGTGGCTGCACAGGTGTCTTTTCCTCCTGGTGTCTCCCTGGACTGGGGTGGGAGGCAAGACCCTGGTACAAGGTTCAGGCCAGGTTCTGTGGGAGCTGCTGGTACAGGAGGGCAGAGGAGCCCCATCAGTCAGGACGTGCCAAAAATACCAGGAGAGAGAAGAGCAGCAACTCCTACCCATCCAGCTGAAAACAGTCCCACGCTGGGAGGCAGAGAGGCCGGGAGGGGAATTCCCCACAGATGGCCTGGCCCACTGCCCCTGAGCTGTGGGTGGCCTGGTCTGGGATGAGCCCATTTCACGGGCAGGGCAACCGAGGCCAAGGCCAGGGCCAGGGCCCTAGCACGCTGTCTCAGGAAAGGCTCTCTCAACAGTGACCGTCGGCTCTGAGCCAGGCAATGCCTGGCAGGTGATGTGCAGGTCTGGTTTCATCCAAAACAAATCGGGATGATGACGATAATAATAGCTGCAGTCATTACCATTTATCGCACATTCACTCCCTGCCAGGCATCGTTTGTTTCATCTCATTTTAGAAATGAGGAAAGGATTATCATTATCCCCACTTTACAGATGAGGCAGCTGAGGCTCACAGAGATACCTTGCAAAAGGCACACAGCAGCTGGGATTTGAACCCAAGTCTCTCTGACTTCAGAGTTGTTAAACCTTAGGTTGTTCCCTTGAGGTCACCGAGGCTCAGAGAGGGGCAATCACCTGCCCCAGGTCACACGGCCACAGAGCCAGGATTGGAGCCCAGGGTTTTCTGCCTCCCAGGTCCAGGTCCCTCTCCAGGTCCCACGCGGGCCACCACAGCTGACGCCGTCCTCCTTGCCAGCAGCTGTGGACTGTGCCTGTTTGTTCTTCCCGCTTGGCAGCCCTGCCCCCACCCGAGCCTCCTCCGTCTGTCTCTGAGCTGAGGACACCAGCCTCCCTGCCCGTCCCCTGTGGCACAGCCCCGCCCAGAGCAAGGCCAGGCCAGGGCCTGGGGCTGCCCTGTCTAGACACTTCTCGAAACTCGGGGCCTAGCCTGGCTGGGCCCAGCAACAATGGGCCCTCTGTGCCCAGCTCAGGGCCTGCTCCAACAGGCTGCCCACCGGCTCCCAGCCCAGCCCCACACACTTCCGCAGTACCTCCCCAGGCCCCTGTGCTCACCCCAGGCGCAGGCATCCTTCCCCCTGAGGGCAGGGCGTGGGAGTCGCATGCAGCTAGATCAGGGAACTGGTTCTGCAGAATTCCCAGGGCTGTGCTCCCAGGCTGGGAGCCAGGAGGTTTCCAGGGACAGGAACCAGGCCAGCCGCCATGCACAGGCTGGGACATTTCGGTCCCTGTCACGACCCTCAAGCCAAGAGGCTCCTGGCCCCACTTTACAGCTAGGGAGAGTGAGGCTGAAGGGAATTTCCCTGGCGAGGGTCACTGGGAACTATAAATAAATGAACGTTTCCTGGGCAGGTATAGTCATAACTATTATTATTAGGCTCCCAGGCACTGAGCAATCACTCATGCCAGGCCCCTGCTAAGCACTGCACGTGGGCCATGTCTCTCGGTCAACACAGTCTCAGAGCACAAGGTACCGTATTAACCCCATTTGTACAGACAAGGAAAACCCAAGCTGGGAGAAGTAAAGTGACTCTCTTAAGGCCATGCAGCTGGCAAGTGAGAGACGGGCCGTGGTACCCAGGTCTGTCTGACTGCAGCCTTCTTTAACCTGCAAGGTGCTGGGGGTAGGAGCCTGAGGAGGGAGGGGGCCCTACTGGCCCGCGGGTACCCTCTGTGCCCAGTGGGCCTAGCACTGGGAGAGGCCTGTCTCTAGCCGTTCTGCCTCCACAATCCCCGCATTGTTGATTCATTAGGTAATTTCCCTGGAAGCACCAGCTGTTCAGAGGGTGGGAAGATGAGTGATTGATGCGGCTGGGGGCTGCGAGGGCCACTGGGCCGGGGGCGCTGCAGGCCTTCCTGGGGAGGGCAAAGGTCGCGCCTGGCCAGGTGTCCTCCTCCCGGCTGTGATGGCTACACCTTGCAGGGACCCCTCTGAGGGTAGTGAGGGGCAGGCCAGCCCCTCCCACCGGGGCCTGGCATCTCCAGGTGCCTGCTCAGGGCTGGGCCACAGCCACACCACAGGCTGGGGGGCGGGGAGGGGCAGGCAGGGGACCCCACAGGGCCCCACAGAGCCCCAGGCTCCGGCGGCCCAGCTGAGCTGGGGCGGCTGGGGCGGAGGGAGGGCCTCCCTCTGCTAGGGCTCCTCTGAGGGCTGCCTCTCCGTGGCCTGCGGGCTGGCCCATTAAACCTGCTCCGCTGCCCAATAGACAGCAACCGTGTGCTGCGGCTCAGCTTCAGTGCCCCCCACGCGCCAGCCCTCCGCCCACCACCCGGAGCAGCTGCCCTGGACACGTCTGCCTGCCTCGTCCTGGGCTGCCCTGTTCGGAACCCGCCCTGGCCCTGCCAGCGCTCCTGGCAAGAAGCCAATGGAACTGCAGAAGCGGCCCTGCATTGGGGCGTCCACACTGGCCTCAGAGGTCACCCTGCGTGGGGTGTCTACACTGGCTGCAGAGGCCACTCAGGGTTAGTGTATCTACATTGGCCTCAGACGCTGTCCTGCGTGGAGAAGTTTTTGTACTCTTCTTCCCTGGGCTGCCTCGTTCCCATCTTAGATCTTAGATCTTGCTGTTTCAGGGACCCCTTCTGTGGGGTCCCTTGACCGGTTAAGCTCTCCTGCTCTGACTCTGCAGCAGCTGCCTGTGTCGTCCCCCATCACGACACCCACCAAAGGCCCCGACACTGCCTGTTTCATCCCGACCCAAGAACCACAGCAGGCATGGACCGCAGCTGGCCTGGCTACAGCCGCAGCTCCGGCCCACACACGGGATGCTCAGGGAAGACCAGTGTTAGACTGAAGGGAGGACAGGATAGGCAGATAAATCCATTAAGCAAAGATTGCCCGAATGTTCACACGAGGCTGGAAATCACTCTGACCTCTTGTATTTCAAGCCCTGCTATGGTGCTGTGTTCTCGGCTTTGGTACAAGCCCTTTACAAATAATATTAACCCAGTTAATATTGTTACTACCCTATTTACAGATGAGAAAACTGAGGCACAGAGAGGTTAAGTAACTTGCCCAAAGTCTCACAGTGGTCAAGCTGGGGTTTGACCCAGGCCACGTGGCTCCAGAGTCCATGCTGATCACTTTATTATTAAACTGGCCTCAGAAATCCCTTCTTGGGCGGCTCCAAGAGGGTCTACACTGACCACAGAAGACACCTATTGCCTTGGCCACACCAGGACAACCTCGAAGGTTAGTGGAGATGCTCACAAACAGGACGGCCTCTGAAGCTAGTGTAGACCACCCCACATAAGACAACCTCTGAGGCAGTGTAGACACCCACCCCCAGGACCGTCTCTGACGTCAGGCCAGTGTCTGCAGCCAGATGATTGAGCAGGACCCCTGCCCTGACCTGAACATGTAAGGAAGCTGGATGGGCCAGGGCCGGCCCTGCTTGGGCGGGGAGGACGGCTGGGCGCCTGCAGGCCTAGCCAGTCCCTGGCCCAGCTGGGGCGCAGGAGGGCCTCCTGGGGGCGGCGTGAAATTGCCATTCGTTACCGAGGGGCTGCTGCTGGAGGGAGCCTTCCGGGCCCAGCTGGGAGGGGTCAGTGGGCGCCCCTGGACATGTTCCGCCCAGGCCCGGGACCCTCCTCACCACCTGCCGCCAGAGCACTGGTGGCCAGCACAGGAACCAGACAGGCCTGGGGCATGAGTCGCCTGAACCTGTCACGCTCTGCAGGGGTAGGGGGTCCATTCAGGCCTGTGACAGGGCCCTTCTGGGGCCAGACAAAAGGCACCAATGAGCTCCCAGCAACAGAGAGTAAGGAGTGTGTGTGTGTGTGTGTGTGTGTGTGTGTGTGTTTGCATGCGTCCGTGTGTGTGTGTGTGTATCTGTGGGAGCGTGTCTGTGGGTGTATGAGGAAGAGGGGGCCCTGGCAAACCCACCCTGACACCCCAGCTCCAGCCCCAGGAAAGCACAGCCCCTCAGCCCCCTGAAAGGCACAGCCCAGCCCCAGGTCCAGCTGGCCCTGTCCCATAGCGGGGCCTCTGGGTGTCTCCGGCTGCCAGTACAGACTTCCCACCCCTGCCAGGAAGTCCTCGAGTCCCACCCCGCAAAGGAGGCCTGAGAGAGGCAGGGGGCTCTCTCGACTGGGACGCCCGGCCTTTACTGCTGCCATTAATGCAAATGACTTTCCAAGGTTTTGGCTTGATAATTTGATTATTTGTTTGGCATTTATCTTAAGCAAAGTGGATGACAAATAACTGCAAACTAATGTGATAAAAACCATTTATAAAGCTGCCTTGTTCGGGGGCCTTCCCCTAACTATTTATGACAAGGTAATAATGCTGCCGCGTGCGTCCGCCTGACTTTAAATTGGTTACTTAGAGGCGTGATGGATGAGGGGCGAGGCCACCTTCTTCTGAGGAGAGCTCCTGATTTCTGATCTCGTTTTTGAGGATAATGAATTATATCTAATTAGTCCTTCCCAAATCTAATCAGGAGGTGGGAATTTGGACCAGAGGGAGGGGGCTGGCAGGCAGCAGGGAGGGCAGAGGGTCAGCAGGCAGGGTGCCCCGAGGCCCCTGGAGGCCTGGCTGTCTGCGGGAGGGGGCAGGCCAAACGGGAGGCTGCCTTGCTTCCAGCCCACTCCCCTTGCCCTGGCCAAAAGGATCTAGAGCTGACAAGTCCCGCCCTGGCTGCAGACCCTCCCCCCACCACCCCTCCAGCCGCAAACTCCAAACCTGTCATGTGGTGCCCTTTGCAGGCTCAACCCCTCCTGCCCCATTGGCCTCACTTCTCACCCCTCCCCCGACTCCTACAACCCTGCCACCACTCTCCCCAAAGACAGTCCTTATTCACGCCTCCTTGACCTTTGCACTCACTCTGCCCTCCGCATCTAGGACTCTGCAACAATGTTATATCCTGTAGCCCCTCTTCTGAGAGGATTTCTCCCATCCCACTGCTACTTCCCCCAAGCGAAGCCCCAAGACCCCGTGGTCACCCCTTCACTAACTGTTAGCCTACGCCGGACCTTGATACTAAATGAAAGTGGCACCCCTTCTTCTGGCCAGACCAGGTGAACAAAGTACAAGATAGATTTCAGTCTCCTACTCACCCCCTTGGCTGGGTGCCCTTGTGCAGTGAACAACCTATACAACAGTTCATCAACAGCCCAGGGTGCTCTCACAAAACTGGGAGCTCCCTTGCTTATCTTTGTATGTTCCATGCCTGATATGGTGGCCGGCACACAGCATGTCCTCACTAACTGCTTGCTGAATGACGAATGCATCAAAATCCTCCCACTTCCAAAATTCTGGCTCAGGAGCTGCAGGGCATCCATGCCCCTGTGCAAGTGGCAAGGGCTCCACAATGAGGACGCCCCGCCGCCCTCCCTCATGAGACTTCTGGGATCCAAAGCCCATGGGTCTCTCCCTCTCTCGCGGCCCCCACCCCTGCCCACTGCAGGCAGGCAGCCCCTGGAAACGAGTCACTGTTCGGTGGCAGACTTACACATACAAGCAGAGCTCTGTCTGCAGAGAACTAAAAGTATGGTCAGATTCCCAAGCACGCTTTGCCTCTTTTGTGTATTTTGTGTGTCATACAAAAATACCTGCCCAGGCTTTAAAAATGCTCTCCAGTGTTTTGTTTTGTTTTGCGGTACGCGGGCCTCTCACTGTTGTGGCCTCTCCCGTTGCGGAGCACACGCTCCGGACGCGCAGGCTCAGCGGCCATGGCTCACGGGCCCAGCCGCTCCGCGGCATGTGGGATCCTCCCGGACCGGGGCACGAGCCCGTGTCCCCTGCATCGGCAGGCGGACTCTCAATCACTGCGCCACCAGGGAAGCCCCTCTCCAGTGTTTTTAACGTACTACCATGTTCGTGTTCTTTAACATCATTATTTTCCTTCGCAACCAGTCTTTTGTCCACTTTATCAAGCTGGTGATGTCTACCTTTGTGAGAAGACTGTTTCTTCTTACTAGTGGTAGCGCTTTTATTTTGACCATTTCCCACTTGTTTTACTTTTTTAAAAGCTCAGAACGAAATGCAATAAAGTAGTCCCCCCCGCAAAATGCATACACATTGCTGAAAATGTGGCCATGGGGCCAGGTGAGTGGCTGGGAGGTGGCCAGTGCCACCTCACAAGAGTGAGATTCCTTCTTTCATCGGGTGACAGGCAAGAGCTGGATCCAGGATGGAGGGCAGTTTGGGGTATCTGTGCACAGCATCTCCCAATGTGGCCACACTAAAGTGTAAGGTCAGAAGGTCTGGTGTCTCTCCAACTCAAGTGGTTCTCCACCAGGGGCGATCTGCTGCCCCCCCCAGGCGACATCGGCGATGCCGGGAGACATTTTTGATTGCCATGGCTGGGGGTGTGGTGCTAGTGGCATCTTGTGGGTAGCGGCTGGGATGCCGCTGAACTTCCGACAATGCACAGGACAGCTCGCCGCAACAAAGAGCGATACAGCCCAGGTTGAGATACGCTGCAGTCTAACCGTGGTTTCGACTCTCGCCAGAGAGCTCAGCACTAACGAGCTGAGGGCAGGGAGACCTCCACCCTCCCGTTAGGCTCCTAAGCCCTACCTGCCCCCAGGTCCCTCGAGTTCCCTGAAGCATCACATCCCTTCCTTCCCCGGCGTATAACCCTCAGAAAGGCCTTCTTCAAGCGGCTTCCTCGCCCTTCATCTGGTCTGTCTGAAACTATGAGCTGGGGGGAGACGGCCTCCGCTGGAGATCTTGTTCAATATTTCACTTCATCAAAGGTTTAATGGGAGCCTCTGATGGGCAGGCACAAGGCAAGGGCTGGGGATTTGACACCTGCCCATTTTCCATTCTTCATATAAGACACCTGCAAAAAATGAATTTGGTAACAGGAAAAGAAAATCTCTCCCAATGAACTCATCAGCCTTCAGTGGTCAGACCGGGGGGATTCTCTACTCCATCCTATATCCCCTTCTGTCTTGGCTGCTGGGATGCTCAGAGCTCAGTGGAATCCTCGTCTTGGGAAAGTATCCGCTTGGGTGCTTGATTTACTTCCCCTGCATTCTCCAGGGAGTTGAGCCACTGCTTTTGTTTCCAGAATCTGGGAAGCTGGCTCACAGCCTTTGAGGAAGTAGCAGGTGAGCGTCATAAACGGAGAAGCACAGCCCTGTCCCTGAGCAGAGGAGCCAGTCGCTTTGTAGATCACTCACCCCTCGGTGTCACATTCAATGACCAAGCAGCAGCACAGACCTTGCGGCTACGCTCAAAACCAGGGATGGCACACTTTGAAATGGTGAATTTTATGTGATGCGAATTACATCTAAAGCAAAACAAAACTGCAGCAATATATTCCCATTTCCCACCGAGGCTTAGAGAAGTGACGTGATTTGCCCAAGGTTGATTCAGTCATTCAACAAATATTTTTTGAGCAGCTACTGCTCTGGGTACTAGGGATACACACAACA
>NW_020175018.1:11630168-11634036 GCF_003031525.2 Neophocaena asiaeorientalis asiaeorientalis | reverse complement strand
CAATAGTAGGGAGCAAAGCCAGGATTCCCATCTGGTACACCCGTCATCCTGGAGCACCCCCCTTCCGACCTGCCTGTCCACCCTCCTGGGACAGAATTCCCCTGCACTGGGCAGGTGACCCCCAACTTCTGCCGCCCTGGCCAGCCCCCTCAGCCCCACCCATCACTGCCCCCGTCTTGCTTGTCCCTGTCAAGAGAACCAGCTGGGTGTCTGGGGCAGTGAGGACACTTAGACCTTCCCGTCAGTGGAGGCCACCGCAGGAGGGCTGAAGGGCAGGGTGGCAGGATCCTCAGGGCTGAGCTGGGGACAACCTCCTGGCTTCGGCCCCAGGCCGGGGCACCTTTGGGGGCCTCCAAAAAGTTAACTATCCCACGACAAAAGCACAGCTTTATCCCATTCATGCCCACTGCTTCCCTGGCTCCTCCTGGGCACTGCACACAGAAGGTATTATCGTAACCCACCATTTCACAGGAAGGGACACCATTTCACAGGGTGAAGGGACTTGTCCAGGGTCACACAGCAGGCAGAAACAGACCCAGGACTGTGTGTCGCAACTGCCCCTACTCCCTACTCTTCCCACTGGCCCGCCCTGTTCCCTGTGGCATGCTCCCCGCCTGGCACGCAGAAGGCACTCAGTAATTATTCCTTTATTTCCTTCTCCAGAGCCAGCCGCTCAGGGCTTGGCACTCAGGTCACAGGAGAGAAGACAGAGGTCACAGGGGGAAGGCCCTATTCTGCAATGGTTTGGCAACAGCGAGTCTCTCCCTCCACTGGCTCCGACCCCCGGCTGTCTGTCCCCACCTGGGCACCTACCATCCACCCACTCGTCCACTGATCATTCATGCAAACTTGATTCGGGTGCCTGCTCCCAGCCATGCAGACACCAGGCTCCCGGCGCTGAACCAGACACAGTCTCTGCCTTCAAGTTATTTGCCGTCTCTGGGGAAGACCAGTGAGTAAACAGATCACGACAATACGTGGGATGGGGGCCAGGGTGGGGGAAGCACAGAGGGCTGCGGGAGCCCAGCCAAGGGGCAGCAAAGCCAGGCAGAGTGCTGGGGAAGGCCCCCAGGATGTGGCACTCCAGCTGAAACCTGCAGGAGGGCAGAGTCACCCAAGAGAAGGAGGCAGCCGTGCGCGCTGGGCCCCAGCAGAGGGGATGGCTTGGGAGGGTGGCATCCCAGGGGCCCTGTAAGTAGCTCAGAATGACTGGAATACAGACTGAAAGAGAGTGGGGGCTGGAGGCGGGCAGGGCAGAGCTAGTCACGTGCTCCATGTTCTCATCCTAACAGTGGAGCTGCGGGACCTCTGAGGTATGCGGTGATGGGGCTGGTGCTGTGTTTGAGAAGGAGGGCCCGGTTACAGCTACCGCTGTGTGTGTGGGGGCAGGGCCCAGACTGGAGGGGGAGAGCCCAGGCCCAAGGGAGAGATGAGCCAGTGAAGGGAGAGTGAAGAGAAGGGGAGAGTTCCAGAAATGACTGGCGTCAGGCGATGCCCAGGCCTTGAGGATTGGATGCACAGAGACGAGGGCTACCAAGACAATACGCTGATCTTCAGCTTGGGAGCCTGGTAGATAGAAGTGCCATTTTCTAAAAGTAAACAAAACAATAAACCCCAGTGGAGTAGGGAGACGGGTGTGGCTATAAAAGGACAACAGGAGGGATCCTTGTGATAGACCCGGTCTGTACCGCATCTGAGGTGGTGGATACAGGAATCTACACGAGTGGTAAAATTGCGAAGAACACACTCAAATGCACGTAACATGGGAAATCTGAATTGAATCGATGTCAGTATCCTAGTGGTGATATTGCACTTTAGTTGCGTAAGATGTTACCATTGGAGAAACTGAGTAAAGGGTACAGGGGATATCTCTGTATTATTTCCTACAACTGCATGTGATCCTATAATTATCTCAAAATAAAAAATTAATTTAAAAAATCTACCTGAAAAAAACACCAGGGAAGCAGGGGTTTGGGACGGCGGATGGGTCTCAAGCTAAGTCAACTCCTAGCACAAAAAACCCCAGCCCCACGGCACCCTCGGGCCCACGGCTCTGTTCCAGCCTTTGGGCACCCTGGACCTGTAGCTGGTTTCCCTCTGCGGTCTTCCCTGGCCCTGGGCTGGACCAGTTCCCCTCACCTGATGTGGCCTCACCCTTGGGTTCTTTCTTCTCCGTAAACATCCCCAGGGCCCCTCCCCACTCATCCTGTCCCTGCTGGACCATGAGTGCCCTGTGACGCCACTTACCTACCCATCCCCTGCTTCCCACAGGAAGGTGCAGACTGGCTAGGACCAGCATCACCAGGGAAGCTCGATCCCAGGCACAGATGTGAGGCCCTTCCTTCGGTCCTCTGCGCAGAGCATGTCTGCTCTGTGCCCACCCACGTGCACAAAGTCACGCACAGGTGGAGATGCAAAGAACCGGCACGGCCACGTGCACACATGGAGACAGACACAGAGGGCACGCAGACCTGCGCACGCAGAGACCGTGAATGTGCGTAAAGATGTGTGCGCGCTCACGGATCATGGGGACACGTGCACCCTGGAGCCCCAGACCCGCCCAGGCTGCCTCCCCCACGCCCACCTGCAGGAAGGTTTCCCTGCCAGGTGCAGCTCTCACGCCCCAAACAAATCCCAGCTGATAAGGACACTGCCTTTGAACCGGAGCCCTCCCCTCGGCTTCGATCAGATAAGCACACGGGGAAGAAAGAGAAAATCCCCTCTCTTTCTCCTCCTCAGGTTCCTGCTGCGCTGCTGCTCCGCGCAGAGGGGCTGCCTGCGGGCCCTGCCCCCCCCCAATCATGCCGCGGATCACAGGCCCGGTGACAGGCCGCTCCTCCAGTTTGGGTTTCAATCCGGGGGAGCTGCAGCCTCAGGCAGCCTAGCTGGGGCCCCTACACCTGCGTCTGATGGGCCGCTGGGGGCCTCTGTGTAGGGATCCCGCCTCAAGGGTCCTGGCTCATGGGGAGCCCCAGGCCTCAGGCACCCTGGCTTGTGGTTTTTGTTTTTCGTCTCAAGAACCCTGGTTTATAGGATTCCCCTATTTTGTGGGGTCCCCTTGGTTTCTGCAGTTTCCCAAACTAGATTGTGGGCTCCCTCTAAGACCCTGGCTTGTAGGTCCCCACCGCGCCCCCAGGGGCGCTGGTCTGCAGGATCTGCGGGTGCACACCTTGGCTTGTTAAGCCCTCAGCTCAAGGCCTGGCTTTGGGGACCCTCATTTCAGAGACCCTGGGGACATGGTCCTGTTCTCTGAGGCTCTAATCTCTGAGCGCTCCATCTTTCAGAATCTGGGTCTTCAGGATCCCGTTCCCCCTCCCTGCAGAGCCAGGCACTGAGACCCAGGAGGCCTCGGGAGAGGAAACTGGGACCTGGGGGAGAGGGGTCAGGCGGGCAGGTTAAAGGGGCAGCGTTCCCACGGCCCTGCCTGGGGCTGAGGCATAATTAGAGGTCTCAGGTGTGTGTGTTGTGAGGAGGGGCTGGGCTCGAAAGGGCTTCATGTTGTTTATCTTTCACAAAGACCCCCACCAGGGGGCCGCTGTCCCCCTTGAGACTCTGCATCTCAGCTCCGACCGCCCCCAGTTCCCTGCATTCCTCCCCCTCGCCTTGCACCTGCCAGCTGCCAGGAGGACAGCGGCCCTTCAGGGTTCCAGGGACCTGCATGGGGTCCGGTGGCCTACAGGCCAGGCTGCCCTGGAGCCCAGGGCGGGTCGGAACTCTCTCCCGATCCTCCCAGCCCTCCTTCCAGGTGCATCCCCCAGCTCAGCTGACTCGACAGAAAACCCCATGATTTATTTATGCCCAGGAGGTGCCTCTGCCCAGGATGCAGTTGGAGGAGGAGCCATTCAGAGCCAGGAAGGAGAGGGAGACC
>NW_020175018.1:11617874-11630128 GCF_003031525.2 Neophocaena asiaeorientalis asiaeorientalis | reverse complement strand
GAGAGACACACACACACACACACACACACACACACACACGGAGTGAGAGGGGAGCAGGCCTGTCTCCACCCTGGAGCCCCTTCCAGGCCCCTGTCTCCATGCCCCCCACATCCGACTGCATCCTTCCCCATCACTGCCTCATCTGGGTCTTAGCAGACCCAATTACTTATAATAAACAATTCCGTTTATCTTTATCAGAATCATTATCTAAATTGGCTACATGACACATACTGTTCTCTAAGTGCGCCCGGGGGAGGAGGGGCCATAAAAGCTGGGTTCTGCACTCCGTAATTATCCCTCTATGGGCCATAAACCATTACACTGGTGTTTAAAATAGGTATGGCGAGCAGTTTCCCAGCCCGCCGAGGGCCGCCCAGGGCACCCACGAAAAGGATGCGCTGGAAGTTTTGCTGTGGCTACAACTTCCAGCTGCGCGGCAGCTCCTAACAGGGCTCCCGCAAGGCCGGCCACGCTGTCCTGGGGACCCAAGGGTGTGAGGGGTGAGGCCCAAGCGCTGGGCAGCGAGCAGCCAGCCAGGAGGCTGTGCGACAGGGCCGTCTCGGGGCTCCCCCGCTGCCCTCCTGGCATAATGAATGTTCTCCCTCCAGGACCGCTGGCCCTCTCTCCCCCGCCACTGCTGACTTGGGTTTTCCTCACTGTTTGCAGAAGCGCCTCTACCGCCTGTGGGGCTGGTCTCCCCCTCACTGTCCCCAGGGAGGCCCACGTCAGCATCTCGCTCCTGATTAAAACAAAACACTGGGCGGCCCCCTCGGAGCCCGCCTGCCTTTCAGCTGACCGGTCAGAGCTGCGGCTCTGGCCTTGTCTTCCCAGAGGCCTCTGCTCCCTCTGGCCTCTAGGAGGGATGACCAGGGTCTGCGCCCCACACACGGTCCAGACCCCTGGCAGACAGATTCTGTGGTTGACCTGCCAGGACAAGCCGCCCTGACACTTAGGCAGGGCACAAAGCCCATTATCTGAGGCCTCTGATGCCTGGCCCTCCTGGAGGCTCAGAGGTGGTCAGACAACAGCTCCCGGTCTGTGGACCAACAGGGACAAAATGATGCTGTAAGGGCTTCCCTGGTGGCGCAGTGGTTGAGAATCTGCCTGCCAATGCAGGGGACACGGGTTCAAGCCCTGATCCGGGAAGATCCCACATGCCGCGGAGCAACTGGGCCCGTGCGCCACAACTACTGAGCCTGCACGTCTGGAGCCTGTGCTCCGCAACAAGAGAGGCCGCAACAGTGAGAAGCCCGCGCACCGCGATGAAGAGTGGCCCCCGCTTGCCACAACTAGAGAAAGCCCTCGCACAGAAATGAAGACCCAACACAGCCAATAAATAAATAAATAAATAAATATTTCTTTAAAAAAAAGAAATGATGCTGTAAGAGAGGGGCTCCTGGTGGGCCTCTGCCTGGGCACACGGGGAGAGGATGGACAGGGGTTCACCAGGCTGAGAAGAGGAAGAAAGAATAGTCTCACGAACAGGCACAGCTGGTGCAATTCTTTAGAGGCAAGAATGAAACTGATGTTTGAGAACAGTTAAAAAAAAAAAAAAGTTGTGCCTAGAACGGTGGTTCTCAAAGTGAGGTTCCCTAGAACAGTGGCCTCAGCCTGGAGGCCCGGAATCTTACCAGAAATGCAAATTTGCAGGTTCCACCCCAGAGGTATTGAATCAGAAACCCTGGGGAAGTGTTTAGTTTAACAAACTAGTTTGTTGGTAGTTTGTACCAATTGTAGTTTGTGGTTATTTTAACAAGCCCTGGGGGGGGGTGGCGGGGGAGGGTTCTGACACCTGCTCAGGTTTGAGACCCCTGGTGCTAGAGCATACACAGGAGGGGAGTTGGGAGGATGCAGGCACATACAGCAGGTGAAGGCCTCTAGGAGGCTCCCAGAAGGTCTTGAATCCCTGGAAGGGTACTGGAGAGCGTGGAAGGTTTTTAAGCAAGGGAGTGATAAAGCCAGATCAACATTTTAAAAAGTGCACTGACTTCGGGGTGGGGGCGGCAGCAGGCAGGCAGTCAGGGAGGCCAGGAAGAGGCTGAGGCAATGGTTCCAGGGAAGAAGGATGGGAAGGCCTGGGTTGGGGATGGCCAAGGGGACAGAGAGAAGGGAAGAGGTTTGAGTGACAGTCAACGGGTCAAACAGCCAGGATGTAGGAGGTGAGGGAGAAGGAGGCATCAAGGAATCTGACCTAAGTACCCGGAGGATGACAGGTGCCTCTCACCAGGATGGGAAAGAGGGTTTGATGGGTGGCGGTGGGCACCACGACTTCAAGATCCGTGGTGTCTCAGGGACCTGCAGAGCCCTCATGTGAGGAAGTCAAGAAGTCCGATGCCCCATCCAGGTGGAGCTCTGGGTCGGGAAGTTGCTGATGTGCAGAAAGGGTTGGAAGTCATGGCCTCCCTCCACCTAATAACTTTTGGTCCTTATGGTCACAGCCTCCCCAGTCCTGGTGACTTCATGGTCCTGGCAAGCCCCATTGCTCACTCCCAAGGCCTCCACTGGCAGCTCAGCATCTCTCCACCTGAGTCCAGCATCACCTTCAGCAGGCGAGTCATCCACCTATGCGTCTGGCCACCCATCTGGCCACCTGGCTCGCTGAGCCACCACTCTGCCCATTTCTGGGCTCCTGGCTTCACGTGCATTATTTTTCCCCCACTCCCTAAGCGAGGGATGATGAACACCATTTTGCAGATGAGAAAACTCAGACTGAGAGAGGCCAGGTCACCTGCCCAAGGTAACACAGCAAACAAATGAGAGGAGTTGAGATCTGAACCCAAGTCCTGCCCCCATCACCCCATCAAGACGGCACCCGTGTTCTTCCCCAGCAGCAGAGCTGCAGCCCTGGCTGGTTCTCCCAGGGGAGGGAGGAGCTAGTGCCCACGGCAGTGGGCAGACCGGAGGGGCTGGGACCCGCCTTCGAGGGAGGCCCAGGAGTCTCGAGGCCTGCTTAATGCGCCCATAACTCATTCCCTGGGTTCACTAATGTTCCCAGCTATTAGTGGTGAGCACAGCTAAGCAAACTACAAAATATTCCTCTGACTCAACAATCAATTTCCATATTGTTATAAATGGAGTCCATGCCTACCGCCACGGTTCATTTTTCTTCAAGGGCCTTTTTTTCCCCCCTTCCTTCTCTTTACCCAGTACAGTGAGGAAGTCATTACCGAGTGTTATGAGTTTCACAACGCGCTGAAAAAATAAAAATGCATACCACATCGCGTCAGGGCCACATGCTGGAAAGCTGCCTTTCCCATCACCCAAGGAGCTGCCAGGGTCAGGAGAGCAGGAGGGGGAGGACAGAGATGACAGCTCCCTGGAGACAGCAGGATGGAGGGTTGGGGGCAGGTATCGGATCTCTGGGGAGAGAAGTCTGTACCCCCATGAGCTCACGCAGTCCTTTCCCAGGACTGCCCTGGGGTGGCTGCTCCGAAGGACGCAGGGTGGGCTTGTGAGGCTGGGCCTGGGGTTGTGTGAGACCTCTGGGCTTCCCCAAGAGGCTGGCATCCTCATGCATGGGCAGAGGCTTCAGAGTCCTGAGCAGGCGCCCCAAGCCCTGAGCCTCCTCTTGGTGAGGCTTCCTGCGGGGATCAGTCAGGTCACGGATCCCCCCAACCAAGGCACGCAACACTTCAGCCCCCTGGAGCCACTGACCAGTCCCCGGACCAGGCAGAAGCCACTCCATATCTGTGGGTGTTTGCCTTTCCCCGCAGGTCCATCTGGTGGTCCCTGCTCTCCCAATCCACGGCCACATCCACTTGTGCATCTGTGCAAAGCTGCTGTGCAAGGACATTCACCATGGCAGTGTTGGTAATAGTGAAAATCAGATGCAAACCCCTTGTTTATCGTTAGGGGCTGGTTAAAGGAACTCCGGGTCAGAGCACAGTGAAGACGGGGCACCAACAGGAAAGGAACTGCCCAGTAAGTGAAGAATGCAAGTTGCCAAAGAGTATGTACAGCACAATTCCATTCTGTCCCAAAGTAATGCGCGTAGAACAGAACATAACTGTGTAAACATGTTGGGAGGAATCTGTCCCACCTCTAAAGGAGTTTATCTCCAAGGGGAGGGGGCAGGAGGTGGGGAGAGAGCTTTTACTTCTTTGTTTAGACATTCTATATTTGAATTTTTCCTAGCATGTATTGCTTTGGTAATGATAATAACATTAAAAGGATATTTGTTCAAAAGAGTAATAAGCCCATTAGGTTCCTCTTACCTAAGACCTTCCCTGACCCACCAAAGTGAAATGTGTTTGTCCTTCCTTTTAGCAAACCCCAAACCTTGACTCAGGTACTATCAGGGCACATATCACAGTCTGTGTCCCCCCCTTTAAACTGTGACTTTGTTCAATTCACCTCAGCAACTGCATAGCCAGCATGAGGTTTGAGCGTGCCCCCCCTGCCCCCCACCAAGGGTAGGGTCTTTGCCTGCAGTGTCCCAGCACTAGGGCAGAGTCTGGCACAGGGGAGGAGCTCAAGAAGTATGTGTGGACTAGACCAAAAGTTTGATTCTGGGATCACTGGCTCTAAGAGCCGGAATCTACTCATCCCCCAGAAATGGAACCCAGCAGCCAAGGGGCTTGTCTTAACAGATGTCCACACTGGCCCTGGACTCATGGGACTGGGGTCTGCTGCACCTAATCACCAGTTTCCCCCACTGGGCTGTGAGTCCATGAGGGTAGGCTATGTGTGTAGGTTTCACTGCCATGTCTTCATTTGTCTAACATGGGGTCTGGTATGGAGTGAACTCTCAGTAAATATTAGATGGATGGATGGGTGGGTGGATTCATGGAGGGATGGAAGGATGTGTGGACAGAGGACAGATAGGCAGACAGATGGGTAGATAGATAGGTGGGCGTGTGGACGGATGAACAGATGGATGGGTGAATAAATGAATGGGTGGACAGATGGATGGATGGCTAGATGGACAGGTGGGTGGATGGATGGAAAGGGTGGGGTGGATGGATAAATGAGATAAGAGGGGTCAGCATACCTTCCTGCTTTCCTAGGCACTCAGACATTCCTCTTGCCATCCACATTCTACTCTGGGGCATCACCCCATATCACAGGGGAGAAAATTGAGGGTCTCTTCCTCTTTTCAATCAGAAGAATAGAGTTTAGCCCAATGTTTTGCCCCATTCACACTGCCAAGAAGCCAGGAATCTCTGGCCTCAAATGAGAAGAACTGAGCCAAGATTCTAACACTCTCCCCTGGGTCAATAATCCACTCAGGAAATACTTACCGAATGCGTACCAGGCTCCAGGGACTGTACTAAGTGTGCAGAACAGGCCAGGGCAGGCCCTGCCCTCACGGCGCTCCCACCCCAGAGCTACAGTGTTTCCCTAAAGTCCCTCTCGCATTGGCACACCCCCCTGAAGCAGTTGGGGTGCTCCCTTGCTCAAAACCCCTCTGGACTCTACAGTCAACTCCAACTCTTAACCATGGAACCGAGAATTCTGAGGACAAGCCCACTTCCCCTCTAGCTCCACTTGGAGCCATTCTCCACCAGCATCACGCCCTGTCCTCCCTTCCTGTGGCTCAAGGGCCCTGGGGAGCCGATCGTCCACCCTTCAGCCTTGTGAGCACCATCTCCGAGTTAAAGGGTCTACGTAATTGCCTTCTCTGTGGATCTCCCGGGCCGCCCTGTATGCTTGTGTAGGTTGTTCACTGAACAGGGTGCTCCTCAGAGCGGGGAGTGGGTTGAAATTCAGTCTGTGCTCTGCTTGCCAAGCATGTACCATGTGGGGAGGGCTGGGTTAGACGTGGTTCTGCTCCCTGCTGGGCCACAGGGCATCCCTCAAGCACAGCAGGGATCGCCCTGGGTTTGGTACCACCAGTGTCCATATCTGTCTCCCCTATCAGACTGGGGGCTCCCCGGGGACAGGGTCCCGGTCTGAGCCCTCCCTGTGTCCCTCCACAAGGCCAACTGGGCCCAGAGGAGGTGCCGATGAGGGGTCTGCCTAGGGCCAGGTGCCGAGTTCTGGAGCGAGGTGCCCGCTGGGTGGGGGGCTGTGCCTATTTGAGAGGAGGGCTCCCTGGACTGAGGAAGGCTCTTCACTGGGACCTCCGGGGGGTGGGGGTGACCCAGCCATGTGAACACAAATTGGGAGCGAGCCGGAAGAAGGCAGCGAGGGCAATGCCTGCTGCCGCTGGGGCCAGGTGGGCTGGGAGGGCAGGAGAAGCCCCCGGGACCCCGTCCCTGACAGCTCTTGTCAGGGATTCTGAGGAATTCAACGTAACTGCCGAAAGGGCCAGTCTTGCTCCAGAGAATCCCAGGTGAAACCTGCCCATCTCCACCTGACTCAGGAAGGTGCACCCAGGAACTGCCCTCAGCGCAGACATGGAGCCCGGCTGACTGTGCACCTGAGTCTCCCGGCAGAGGCACCCTGCATGGTGGGTAGTGGTCAAACGAAGCTCAGGAAAGGAAGCTGAGGCTCAGGGAGGGGCAGGCGCTCGCCCCAGGTCCCACAGCCAGGAAGTGGCAGGGAAGGATTCTCACTCAGTTCAGCTGGAGGGCAAAGCCACTCTCCCTCCTGCCCCGTCACAGCGAGGGCCCTACCCTGCCCATGTCACAACACAGTTCCAGAGATGCAGGTGGCAGAAACAGGAAGCTTCCAAAGTAAGGAATAACTGATCCCCAGAGATGGCTGTCCTGAAGGGGCAGGGGTGCCCCCATCCCAGGGAAGGGGACAGCCCAACAAGGCCCAAGCAAGTTATTTAGGGAAGGGACTAGGCAGGGTGGGGGGAGTTAACATCTCTCCCTCCCTTTCTGTGCCTGACCCCACCATCCTCTGTCCGCCAGTGAGCTTAAATGCTGACTTGGGAGGAGCCTTCCAGTCGATCAATAGCTCACCCAACAAACAGGTTTTTCAAAACTCGCAGCTTATAGATTTCTCTCCCCATCTCATTCTTTAAACCTGACAGCTGCTGAGCTGATGGGGGACGCCCTCCAGCCGGGAAACCAATTCTGCAGATGCCCTGCTGGTGGGGTACAGGACACCGAAGGCCTAGGGAGGCCCATGCGGGCCCAAAAGCCGGCGGCCCGGTTACCTGGCAGGGTGAGATGGTCCCCACCTGGCCTCCAGATGGCCCTTTATCGGCCCAGCCTCCTCTGCCCTCAGCTGCTGGGGCAGAGGAACTGGCCTGACCTGGTGAGAACGTGGGTAGTGCGTCCGGTGGTTACATCTCCAGCTTGGGAGTCAACCAGACCTGCTTTCGGGCCCCAGTTCTGCTCCTTCCTGGCTGTGAGACCTCGGCAAGTCACTTGACCTTTAGGCAAGTGGGCATAAAAGTGGTACCTATCTCATCGGGCTATCGTGACAATCCCATGAGAAAACGCAGTGCCTGGCAGGCAGTAAGTGTTACATAGTATTGTTTTTAGCTAATCCCAGGAGCCCTTTGCCTACCAACAAGCACTAGAGAAAGATATGGGAGCCCAGTGACACACCTTGAGATGCCTTGGCCCTGACCCGTGGAAAAGTGCTTCATGGATAGGTGACTATAGATCCCAGGCTGCCTGGGAGGGTCCTGGTGTATATCTGTGGCCTCAGCATAATTTATTATTATTTTTTTTTGCTGTAAGCGGGCCTCTCACTGTTGTGGCCTCTCCCGTTACGGAGCACAGGCTCCGGACGCGCAGGCCCAGCGGCCATGGATCACGGGCCCAGCCGCTCTGCGGCGTGCGGGATCTTCCCGGACCGGGGCACGAACCCGTGTCCCCTGCATCGGTAGGCGGACTCTCAACCACTGTGCCACCAGGGAAGCCCCCAGCATAATTATTAGTAACATCCCCTTTCACTCTGAAAGTGTCCTGGTTTGGACAATGAATGGCTGGGTCACCTAAGTTCTGATTTGCTTCACTGTGTCAGGGCCAAACAAGATGTCACTAAATCTTGTCAACAATCCAGGAGTAGGAGTTGTGCTCCCCAGTGACAGAGTAGGCAACTGAGGTTCAGAAAGGGTGTGTGATTTGCTCAAGGGCACACAGCTGGGAAGCGACTGCGCTGTGGTCTGCGTGACTCCACTGAACTGCACTGCCTGCATCCATTCCCCTGGGATCTACTGAGACGCAGTTAAAGGCTCAAGGATCAAAAGTTGGTGCTCCTGGGGGCAGACAGAGGTCTTGGGACCCCGGTTCCTCCTGCGGCCGTCTCCACGCAGCCCCTCAGCCCTCCCCAGGCGGGTTACAGAGAGCAGGTCCAGCTACCTGGAGAGCTCCCCGCAGCCTTGCACACAAGTCAGCCTGACCCGGGATAACAAGCTGTGAAGATCTTATCGGGCCCCTGATGGCGGACACCGATGCTAGCAGGTTATCCCCGCCACTGCCCACCGTGGCCGCAGCCTCCTCCCAGGCTGGGGAATCCTGCTTTCTTTCCTAAGTGGAACATCAGATTACCCAGGTCTGATTTCACTGCTGATTGGGTCTGGGAAGGGAGGAGTCCACCTAACACCCAGACAGCTCTCAGGACAGGGTGAGGCCAAAGCGGGCTGCTTACCCATCACCTGCCGACAGTGCCCCGTCCACACTTGGGGCCAACAGAGTTTCAGTCCATTCTCCCTTCCACCCCAGGGTGGGAGTTGCTGGGTGAGCAGGAAGCCAGTTTGTTTTAAACCTGCAGCCTGGGCAGGGGAGTTATCTGAGATGACCCACAGAAGTGTTCCTTCCCCGTTTCCTCCTTTTATTCATTCATTCAACAGACCCTCCCCAGTGTCTGTGCTATAATGGGAGACTCTCCCTCCAGGTTATGCCAGGGCGGCAGGGCACAGTGGCAAAGCCATGTGATGAGGCCTGAGGCACTGCAGAGGCTGCCTGGGGCATGACCCGAGCTGGGTCACACAGGCTGAGCGGAGTTCGCCTGGTGAGAGAAGGGGAAAGCTATTTGGTGCAAAGGACAGTGTGGACTGGGGCAAAGAGGCATGAAAGAGAGTTGAGTGTCCAGGGAAAGTGAGACTTGGGAGGTGAGAACTGGACATCTGGGGTGGGGCTGAGGGGCTGGCATGTGGCAAGAAAACTATGAAAACGTTGGTATCTGGCATCCAGACCTTAATCTCTCCTGAAGGTGCCAGGAGATCTTAGAACGGCTGGAAGGAGAGGTCGAGAGTATGGGCTCTGGGCCTTCGCTTGTCCATTCATGCATTTGTTCAACAATCTTTCTGGGATCTGAGGCGTGCCAGGCCCCGTTACAGCAGCAGGCAGACTATGAGCAGGACAGACCCAGCCCTTGCCCTGTCAGGCCTCTGAGGCTGGCTGGGGACACATACATGAACACAATTCGGTGGCATGAGACACAAAAGAAAGCTATGGAATAATATAATTGTTCTAACTGGAAGGGATGTTGAGGGAAAGCTTTGAGTCGTACTAGGCCCCTAGCAGGAATGTGTCCTCTCTGATCCTCAGTTTCCTCATCCGTAAAATGGGGATAACCATGGCCCCTGCTTCATGGAGTTGTGGGGGAATGCGTGGGAAGTGCTGGCCCAGGGCCTGGCCTGGAGTAGGAACTCATGAGCGTGAGCTCTTACTGTAACTGCTCACATTTAAGCGGCCAAGAAGCTGGCGGGCCTGGCATTGTGGACAGCAGCCATGCAGAAGATGGACTGGACACAGCAGAAACCTGGGAGAGGTGGCAGGGTCAGAATCCCCCAGGAGGATGGGAAGGACAGCCATTCCTTTCCAAAAGGTACAGAATTCTCCCCAAGACAGAACCCACCCACTATGCCTAAGCCAGCAGCCCTGTGGATTATGGGGGTAGCCTGGGCCAGGGACAGAAACCAGGGTCAGCTGCGCTGAGGACGAGGGCCCCCAGCTAGGGGGTGACAGCTCTCCTGGCGCAGACATGCCCAGCCTGGCCCTGGGAAGAACGTACTATCAGGCATGTGGTCAAGAGCGGCGCTTCTGAAGCGACACACACCTGGGTTCCTGTTCTGGCCCTGCCATCACTGTGGCCTCAGGCAGGTGTTGTGAAACTCTCAGAGCCTCAGTCTATGCCTCTGTGAAACGGGGATAACACAATGGTACCTGCACTTCCTGAGGATGCGATGAGATGATGTATGCAAAGTGCTCAGCGTGCTGTTCGGCACACAGTTCTGCAGGCTACAGGGAGCCTGGACAGACCCTCTGGAAGGCCTGAGGATGAGCTCCCTCCTTGCTCTCTGGGCCAGGCTGCCTGGCCTGCCCAGTGGAGCCTGGGAACCCAGGACACAGGAACTTAGTCTACCCGCCTTGGACCATTTTCCCTGCTCGCTTCCAGGCATACCACTTGGAAGAGCTTCCTGAGCTTTTCTGGACTCTTTTTCCCCAGAAGATGTTTTAGAAAATCTAGGGCATTTGCTGGTAGACCAGCCCGAGCTGTCCTGCTACAGGCGGGCAGCTCCCAGCAGTAGGCTCTCCCAGTGTCCTGCATGGCTGTACCCCACTAACCAAGGGCAGAAGGCCCCTCCTGCCCAGAGCTCAGCCTGTGGACTCACTGTCAGGAAAGAAAGTGGCTCAGCTCAGGGAGACTGCCCCAAGGAGGTGAGGGGTCCTCCACCTTGCTCCGCGGACCTCAGCTTCCTCTCTGCTCTAGTCCAGCCTTGAAAAGAACCAGCACGGCCTCCAGGAACCCAGGTCTGGGCTATGGGGCAGCCAGGGCCTGCCCTGGCCATGCGCCCATGCCTAGCCTTCCCAAGGAGGCCAGGAAGGAGAGGTGCATGCAGGGGCCGAAGTGGGGACTGCCCTGACCTGAGACTTGGAACTTGACACATTTGGTGAATGTGGCTGAGGCCCCACAAGAACGTGTCACACAGATGACAGGCAGGTCACAAAATCACCCCTGGTCTCAAAGTCCCAGGACTGGTACAGCCCCTGCCCTCAGATACAGGCCACAAAAACTGGTGGCAGTGGTAGGGCTGGCCTCCCTGACTCTGCAGCTGCTCAAAACTGGACAGGGCAGTGACCTAAAGCCACTCAGAGAGGTCTTGTGACAAGGCCTACAGGCCACGGGGCTCAGGGCAACGGGAGCAAAGGACTGCGTGCTGGGCCCTCTGCCTGAGCCCCGGGCGCCACCAAGAGCTCCCCTACATCTGAGCCCCAGCTCCCCACACCAGCATCAGAGGTCACCACCCCGAGGCGGGCAGGCACCTGGGCTCCACAGCTCAAAGGGACATCTCCCTTCAACGGACACATCCCTAAACATATACAGGGTGTGTTCTTTTCTCTTTTTTCTATACATTGGACTCTAAAATCTGGGCCATCCCACCACCCACATTAACTGCGTTAAGAGGAATTATAAAAAGAAATCAAATTTCCCATAGCATTTGAACGCCATTAAAATGCCAAACAATAAACTACCAGGCTGCAAATTAGATCAGTGGAAATATCAAACACATTGAGGTATAAAATCCATAATTGCATTTAGTGGCAGCCATCCCTGGAGAGGCCCTGCTAAAGATCATCACAGCCCCACATATGAGAAGCTATTGACAGAAGAATAAAAATCGACAGGCCAACCAAATAAACCGCACAGGCTTCATTAAATATTCAGCAACAGAAATTTGACTATCCTGGACCTCTCCCCTTGGTCCCATCCGGAGCCCTTCCCTGCCCAGCTGGGGGCTCAGCCCCTGGCCCGCCCCAGATACCAGAGGAGGGGGTCAAGTGAGGGTGGTCGGAAGCGGGCTGAGGCTACAGCAAAAATGGGGGGGCTCCACCAGGATTATTATTGTTGGGCGGGTGTTATTAGCTTTCACCCTAGAGTAGGTGTCCCCTCCCCCCAAGTCTTTAATTAGGTCATTACAGGGGAAATTTCCAGGGAGGTTTTAACTCCTTAGGAGCCGAAGAGCCTCCAGCCTGAGCCACATGCCTGGCAGGGGTTAGGGCTTGGCCCTCCGGGCGGGTAAGAGTGGGGGACGGTCCCTGAATCCGGGGCAAGGCTTTGCTGGGGGCCCTCGGAGGATCGGGTTCACCTGCCCTCCCTCCCCCGCAACAGAGGAGCCTCCCTTGCCCAAACCTGGTGGGCCGGCCCCGGATTCAGGGGGACCCTCATCGGGTAAAGCGGGACCCCAGCCCCGCTGGGCTCCAGCCCACGGGGACCCCGCCCTCCGCAGGGTGGCTCCTGGCTCTGGCCCCCGCTCCGCCCAGCCGGCCCTTTGCTCTCCCCTAGCGCCCCTCCTGGTTCCCTCCTCTCCACTCCTCTTTTCCAACCATCTCTCCCTTCCCCTCCTCTCCTCCCGGCCTCTCCTAGTCCCTTCCGCTCCTCATTCCTTTCCTCTCCAATGATCT
>NW_020175018.1:11603465-11617803 GCF_003031525.2 Neophocaena asiaeorientalis asiaeorientalis | reverse complement strand
GCACCTGGGGGCCCCCTGCCATGTATAATGCATGCGGTGGAAGCACCCAACAGGATTAGGCACCTCCGCCCGTCTTTGCGGAGAGAAAGTTTATGTAAATGACTGATGACAGCGCTATTGTGTGAGGAATATCAATGGAGTAATTACAGTTACATCGGGCGCCCGCGCCGCCGGCCCGTGTTAATTTTTCACCGGCTCCCCCGGGAGAGATCGGAGCGCGCTCCGAAGAGCACAGCTAATAATGGGAGCTCGGAGCCGCCGCTGCGCCACGCGCCCTGAGGTCTTTCTGAGCAGACTGCTAAGCACTGGCTGTCTCCCCGGAGAGCCGAGAACAGAGATAAAATGATTAAAAACTGCCAAGCGGGCCTGGCAATCACTCGCTCCGCTGTCAGCCCCAGACAAGACAAATCTCTGCGATTTTTCTCTTCCCTCCTCTCCCTTTGTGAGCCCCTGAGCTGGGACGTGGGGGGCCGGGTGGGGTCAGGGTCACCTCCCTGGGGTGGCCGGGCTGCCGGTGGGGCAGTGGCAGCGGTGGGAGGGCCCTGGCCTCCGGGCCGGGGGTGGGTACTGGGAGCCCTGGAGGCTCAGCCACTCGCCCCACGGGCCCAGCGGCTGGCTCCGCTCGCTCCTCCCGGGGAAACTCGGTCACACCTGTTGGGGGCCACGGGCTGGGGCACACCTGTGAGGACACAAACCAGTTGGGGCACATCCACTGGAGTGCACCTGCCGTGACCCACCTGCCAGGGACACCAGCAGGGGCTCACCTGGGCTGGGGCTCCTTGGGCTTCCAGACACCTGCCCCCTGCCCCGGCCCTGTGCCGTTTGACCCCTTTCCATGTGTTTCCAGGCCCTGAGGCCCCAGCCTGGGCACCCTGATGAGGCTCCTTGACCATAGACCCAAAGTAGACCCCCGGGCAGGGCCATGGAAGAGGAGGGGGGCGTGTCTGTCTCCGCCCAGGGTCTGGGTCTGAGCTTCGGGGAGGGTGTCCCGGTATCTACACCTTTGGCCCAGGAGCTAAGCCTGGGCCCAGCACCTGAGAAGAGAGAGGAGGGAGAGAGGAAGAGGAGGAAGGGGCCTGAGAGGAGCTGCCGACTATTCCCAACTGGGAAGGGAGTGAGGAGGGCGCCGCCTGCCCGCTGCCGGCAGCCCCAGAGCACCATCCGTCATACACCCCACCCTCCACCCTCCTGACCCTGACAAAAGTGAGAGGAAATTCTTGCCAAAACCTGGGCTGGGCTCTTAGAGCTGTGGCCATGGACGTCACACACCAGGAGGGGCCATCTGCTGCTCCACCCATCGCACCCAACCCCTGTGTCCAAACACACACAGACACACACACACACACGCAGTGCCCTCACTGACATGTGTGTACACCCTCCCTGTGTCCTGCCATATCAGCCCGCTGTGGCCAACACCCACACCTACACACGGCATCTCCCCACGTGACACGTGCATACACCACCCGCCGTGGAATTACCCACGTCCACACACACACACGGAGACACACTCGTGACAGCATGCCCTCCCACGCTGACACACACAGACACAGGCAGACAGGTACAAACGTGTGTGCACCCTGAGACCTGAGCTCAGTGACACGGTGACGGGTAGGCACACTGTCACGGGCACAGAGGACGGCGTGCGGGCACACAGCACGCCCAGGCACACAGCAGCACATGCAGGGACACACACACACACAGGCGGTGTCCCTCCCCACTGCCGGCCCGCCGTATGCACTGGCATTCAGATGTAGGAGAATAAGCCAGGGTCCCCGAGGAGGCTCAGAGCTTGCCTCTCCAGATGCTGCCTGTGCCAGAACGCTGCGCCCACCGCCCGCCACCCACCTGCCATCAGCTCAGCCGCAGGGAGCCAGGCAGGTACTGTGGCGATCAAACTGCTCGGGACAATTTACAGCAGCGATAACCCCTTGATAGATGACATGGCACTAAAGCTAAGCGGAGGCGGAGCTGACAGCTTCTGGCCAGGGATGGGGTGTCAAGACCAGGTGGTATCCACCCAGGCTGGGACGGTCCCACCAACAGGCCCAAGGCTGTCTGGGGCTCTCTCAGACAGCACGGTTGGACAGAGAGCTGCCACCTCCCAAGCTGTCATGTGTGCACATACACAGATAGCCTTGAAAACACACAGGGACACACCACCATCACCGACGGACTCACACAGATGAATGCCAGGTACATGCACACACACGTGGATGCCTGGTGCCTACTGACATGTGTCACCACATATTCACCGAGTCCCCCTCGTGGAGCTCAGGTCTCTTGACACCCATGCAGATGCCCGTGGCCATCTGTGCTTACAGCTGTCTGCATTCAGGTGTGCACACCTGAACACGGCCTTACAGGGCCCCCTCCCTATGTCCACAGCTTCCTCTCGGGCCTCACCCTGCTCCCCCTGCAAACCACGCAGCCATCAGAGTAAATTTCCTCATTCAAATCTGACCATGACACTGCCCTCCTAGAATCCTTCCATGGCTTCCAGTGGCCCCCCAGTAAAGGCCAGACTCCTAGCACGGCCTTTAATAGCCTTTGTGATCTGACCTCTCCCTGTGCCCCAGCACGGCCCACCTCCAGGCCCTGGCACATGCTGTCCTCCCGGCCCAAAAGCTGCTCCCCTCCCCCCTTTACCTGGATAATCCCTCTGCTCTCAGTGCAGACAGCTCTTCCTCCAGGAAGCCCTCCTCCACACCCCTAGTCTGGGAGAGAAGCCCTGTCTCCAGGGTCTACAATGTCCCACTCTTCCTCCATCAGAGCCTTTCCAAGCTCCTCGTGCCCCGCACCCATTCCTGGGCCGAGGGAGTGAAATGCCTCCCACTGTCCACCACCGAGGGGCTGGCAGCCCACAGGGCAGGTGCTGGCTCAGACTGCCTGGGTTCAAATCAGGCCTTGGGCTCTCCTCCCCTCCTTTCCGGGGGAGGCAGCAACCCACCACACCAAGAGGTACGGCCCCCAGGCCTGAGTCCAAACCACCCACTTCCCAGCTGGGTGACCTCAGGGCAGCCACTTAAAACTCTCTGAGCTCCAGTTTCCTCAGCTGTAACTTCAGAGACTTTTATTATCATTATTATTATTATTACTTTAAAAATAGCAGTTACCATTTCTTCATTTGCTGAAAATCCTGATTTGGGTTTGTTTTTTTTTTTTTTTTTTTTTTTAACTGGGTTTTTAGATTGCCCAATTTATAGGGAAAGAAACGGCAGTTAAACGGCAGAAAGGAATGCAACCAAGATCAGGACCACCAGGCTCTGAAACACACACTTATTCTTTTGAACCTCCAAGGTTGGTTTTGTTTTTTTTTTTTTTGCGGTACACGGGCCTCTCACTGTTGTGGCCTCTCCCGTTGCGGAGCACAGGCTCGGGACGCACAGGCTCAGCGGCCATGGCTCACGGGCCCAGCCGCTCCGCGGCATGTGGGATCCTCCCGGACCGGGGCACGAACCCGCGTCCCCTGCATCGGCAGGCGGACTCTCAAACACTGCGCCACCAGGGAAGCCCCCTCCAAGGTTTTGATGGGGTCATGTCATCAGCAGTGTGTACAGAATTATTAGTATGGTCGGGGCTTGCCAGCCTCTCTGTCTCTGCCCAAGCAGTCCCGTCAGCCTGGAGCGCCCTCACCCCAGCATCTCCTCTGATTGCAAGTGGGTTTTCAAAAACTTCTTGTGTCCACCTCCGCCTGTACCTGCTCCCAATCTCCCCAGTCCCAAGAGTCCACACACCCTCGTCTGTGTATGAGCCCCAGGAGGTCGTGCCTGTTCCGCATGTGACATGACAGGCGTGGGCAATGAGCGAGTGGATGACAAGCAGTTGACTAAAAGGGGAGTGGAAGGGATGGGGGAGGGGCAGAGGCTGGAGTCAGACCTGGTTGTGATGCAGCCGTGTGGTCTTTCTTGGGCAAGTTGCCCACCACTTCTGGGCCTCAGTCTCTTTACCTGTAAAATGGGAATGATAATCACACCTACCTCTCAGGTGTGTCATTGGGCTTCATAGGGTACACGTGATAAGCTTAGCCAGAGTCTTGCATGTAGCAGGTGCTAGACCTTGAACCAAATCAGCCAAACTGCACTCACTAATCTGAGGGGAGGACAGCCAGGGGCAGAGCAGGAAGGGAAGGGGAGGGAGGGGATTCTGTGCTTCACCAAGAAGGCCACAGCCTTCCACGCCTCCAGGCCTTGGCCCTCACCATTCACTGAGCCTGGAAAGCCCCCCTCCTGCCTCTCCCAGCTCTGTCCAAATGTCCCCTGCTTAGTAAAGGCTTTCCCACCTCTCGAGGTAGCATTCCTCCATCCCTAAGGACCCTCCCCTCACCACAGCCCTCCACTCACAGGATTATCCTCAGCATCCCTGTCTTTCCCTGGCTCTGTCCCCTCTGAGGCTGGAGCTCCAGCAAGGTCTGGACCAGTTGAGTCACCTCTGTTCCCTGTGCAGGGGTGGGGGTGGGAGCAGAGATGGGGGCTGGCCCTGAGGAGGTGGGAGGGAGGGGAGAAAAGGAGCTAAGTCAGTCTCTGGAGGGCTCAGAGGGAGTAGACTGGCCTTCCCGTGGTTTGTTTTGTTAGAATTCCTATTAATAAAAATAAAATGACCACCACAACAACAGCTGTAAGGAAACATTTCTTTTCTTCCCTCTATTTTTTTTTTTTGAGTGATGAGCTTTGTGCTAAGCACTTCACGTCCTCTTATGGTTAATCTTTCCAACTACCTGGAGAGGAGGGAAAGTTGCACCCATTTTACAGGTAAGGAAACTGAGGTTCAGAAAAGTTGCACCCATTTTACAGGTAAGGAAACAGGTTCAGAAAGGTCAAAGGACTCATCCAAGACAGCACTGTCACGGCATTAGGGAGGGCCTGGAGCTTGGCCCTCTGGGGCGCTAATTAAAGGGGCTGTTGTAGTAGGTGGACAACTGAAAAATGTCATGGGAACAGTCCCTGAGCACCTACTATGTGCCAGGCCTGCTCCTGGCATCTGTACTTGTCTTCCCTTGGTTGGACCCCACTCCACTCAGTTCCCCAGGGCCTGTCTGGCTGGGTCTCCTCCATGCTGTCTGCCCCCTGGGTCATGAACTCCCCAGGGACAAGGCTTGCGTCTGTCTTGCTCCCCAGGCCTTCCCAGTGCCCGTGCGGGCCTGGCATGGAAGGGGCTCCACTTATGATTCTGGAATGCCATCTGTGGAGACTGGACCATCCAGGCCTCTTGACAGAGTCTGGTCACCACTGGGCAAGGAGGCTTTCCTGGTCTTGTGATCCACCACGGAGCTTTCTGGATGCCCCCTCACAGCCCACCTGCCAGAGTCAGCTGCTCCTCCCCTGAGTTCCCCTGCGCTCCCCGACCCCAGGCACACCGGGCTGTGATGGTCCCGCTCACCTTGGGTTCATGGTGCCAGCCCAGCCCTGCCTGGAGCAGGGGTCCCTCCGGTTGGATGGGGGGGTGGGCTGGGCTTCCTTCTACTCTCCTTCTCTTCCCCAAATACTCACGGAGCATTTGCTTTCCTGGGATATCACAAACAGGAGCCACAGGGGGATCAGACATCTCAGAGGCCAAACTGTGGAGAGACTGAGCTAAGCTGTGTGGCTTTGGACAGCTGACTTCCCCTTTCTGTGCCTCAGTTTCCACATCTCTGAAGTGGGAATAATAACAGACCCTGCCTCATAGACCTGTATGGGTTTAATGAAATCATTCAAGTCCTTAACTCAGTGGCTATGCAGTGTAAAGAAATAAAACCTAAAGCCCTTCACCTCTATCATGCTGTTATGATTGTGTGCAAAGAGAACCACACTGGGAGCAGACCGCCCTCTAGGAAGAGGGGGAGGGGAAGGGCTCTGCCTACTTCCTGTCTCCTAGAGGGCACAACCCACAGCCTGGGGTTTCAGGGGGAGGGGAAGAACCCTGGCCCGGCCAGAGTCCCTAGGATGGTCAGGTGTCCTCCCAATCCTCCTCCAGATCCACACTTGCTGCCAGCCCACCACCATTTAGAGTCACCCACTGATGCCACTCCACACCAGGCAACAGGCTGGGCCGCAGGGAGGCTGCACGCATCGAGATGACAGACAACCACAGCTCACTCACTTGGTAGACAGACACGGAGCACCTCTCCAGTACCAGGCCCTGTGCCAGGCTTGGGGGTGCCTGGGGCAGAGGTTCTCAGACCCCAGTGTGCACAGGCAACCCCAGGGACCAGTTGGGAATGCAGATTCATAGGCTTCACCCTGAGAGTTGGAATCCGCATGTTTAACAAGCACTGCAGGACAGACCCAAGCTCCCCGCCAAGGGCAGTGGGGTGGGATGGAGAGAGCCAGGGAGACCCTGTGACACTGGTGACTCCTGGGCCAGGCCTTCAGAGGACTTCTCCAGAAGAAGACAGGACGACAGAGGCCAGGGACACATCCTGCAACAACCAGTACAGCTTGAGTAAGACCTAGATGTGGACAAGTGTCTGAGATGTGTGGGAACAGCAGGTGAGCTGGTGGCTGAGGTCAGAGAATGAGAGAAGAGGCAGGGCCTGACTGAGGAAGGCTTCGAAGGCCAAGCTGAGAGCCAGCAGGAAGAAGCCATCTGAGAACAAGCCTCGGGCCAACGGTAGAGAGGGAGGTCTCCTTAATTCCCGTAGGCCTGGTTCTAGCTTGAGCCCTCCCGGGCCTCAATTCCAAGAGCCCAGAGCCTGAGACTTGCGGATTGGGACTAGCTACGTAATTTGCAGAGCCCAGCGCACAACGAAAACGCAGGGCACTTGTTCAAAACATATTAAGAATTTCAAGAGGGCGACAGCAGAGCATTAAACCGAGTGCAAAGCCCTCCTAAGTGGAGGGCCCGGTTAACTTGCCCATGAAGCTGGACCTGGCCAGGACCCAGCCAAGTGGCTCATCCTTGCTGTGTCCAGCCCAGAGTGCTCAGAACCTGGGGGTTCCAGTCACCCCAGCAACAAGCCCCAGGCCCCTCTGACTCTCCCTTTGCCCACCCCCCCTCGGCCCTCAGAGCTGCCTCCTCAAGTTGGCTTGAACCTGTCCCCTCTCTAGTCCCCTCCGCTGCCCTTGCCTCCCAGGTGGCAGCAGCCTCCCCCTGCCTGTCTCCAGTCTCCAATCCTGTGCACACGCTGCCAGCGTCATCTCCATAAAGTGCCTCTCCAGTCCTGTCACTCCCCTGTCCAATAACCTTCAATGGCTCCCTCCTGCCCACAGGATAAAATCCAAACCCCGTTGCATAGCTACTGGCCCCCGCCCCGCTCTGCAGCCCCAGGTCCCAGCAGCCCCCAGGCAGTCCCTCCAGTCAGACTCACTGTCTCAGCCCACTTTTCTCGGCCCACCAATTTAAGCCCTAATATTCCTGCTACCAGTTCCCCTACCCGGAATGCCCTCTCCAAATCCTCCTTGGCGCCAGCCTCTCACCTCACAGGCACCTGCCCAGGGTAACGCCGTACACAGACCCTTGCTGTCTTGCGTGGTTAACCAGACCCCTGCTCGTTGCCCTTCTCGATAACGAAAACAGCTCACATCTACCAGGACGGCTCTTCGCGCGCATCATCTCATTCAATACAACAACCGTAGAGGCTAGGGTTTTGATTATCCCTGATTTAGCAACAAGAGAAGCTGAGGAACTCAGCTAGAGTTCACAGCTAAAAGAAGGGTCACACAGCTAGAAAAAGGCTGAGCCTGGAATCCAGCCGAGCCAGTCGAGCCACGAGCTAGTCCCCTATACTTTCTTCCAATACTAACTGAGCACCTACTACATGCCATGCCCTGTTCTAGCCGAGGCATGGTGCACACAATGAACTCCGGCAAAGAGACTGCCTGATACGTATATCCATAGCCAGATGCCTGTTCAGGCCCAACACAAAGGACTATGGGAGCATCAGTAACAATATCAGCGAGAGCCACACACATAACCTGAGGACGTTTCACCTGCTTTTGCCTTTAAAATCTCATCATTACCCTAAGGCAGGTGCTTGGTCCTCAACAGACTTTGAGGGAACTGAGGCATAGACAGGGAAAGCACCTAACCCAACGTCACACAGCCAGTAAGTGGCAGAGCCTAGATCGAACTCTGAACCCTGAAGCTCCAAAGCACTGGCATCTTTCCTCTGTCTACTTGGCTAAGAGTCTGGTTAAGTTCTCGGCCTCCCAAGGAATCGGTTCTGGGGTCACAAAATCAGAGAAGAGGCCAACATTTCCAGGCACAGGGACTGTGCTGACGTGATTTCTGCTTAACTCTGCCCCCACCCCCAGGACATCCATGGAGCCCAGGAGCTCTCTGAGGGCAGGGTAGGTCTGCCCCATCCTGGCCCAGCTTAGCCAGGACCTGGCTGAGCAACTAAAAGGCCCCTAGCTGGGTTCCTGGTAACTAGCTGCCCAGGTGCACCCGTCTCTTACCTAATACCCCTCCTGACTTCCTGCCACTGAGCGGTCACCAAGCAGGGCGTGTGGTTGATTCCGTGACACTCCCTGTGCCCCAGGGCAAGATGTTTCCTTTTATAAGTTATTATTATTATTACTACTATCATCACGGTTATTTTAATTTAAATCTTTGATGTTCGGGGAGGTGTTTCTCTGCAGAAACAGAGCATGTCTGTGGGAGGATGGCACCTCAATGACTGGCTTGAACTCTTGCCACGTGGGACGGCTGGACCAGTGGGCGGCCTGCTCCATCCTCCTCCAGGGGTCTGTGCTGCTCACTTATCAGGCTGACATCCCACAGGGAGGCTGCCGCCCTGCCCGCCCCTCCGGCTCCAGGCCTGCAGACTGGAACCAGACCTGGAGGGGTGGGCGGGCAGGGACAAGAGGGAGGGGGCCGGGCCCTCACCGCAGGCCCCTTTGCAGTTCAAAGTGACAGGCTCAGGCGGCTGTCCCCTTCAAAGGGCAGACGGAGCCTGCCCAGAGCTGCTGTACTGGCAGCCCAAGCCCAGGAGGTAGGACAGGAGCAAAGGCAGCCCTGGGAGAGCTGGCAGGGATCCCATCCATGGGCTGGGCCTGCTCCCCTGTCCCCTTGCCTAGAGCAGGAGGGCACACCCTGGCCGGCTGTATCTTGCAGTGTGACACTGGGAAAAGCACCTTCCCTCTGGGAACCGCCCTGCTGTCACTGGGTATTTGCAAAGCACTCAGAAGGCACTCGGGGACGGTCATGCATGATGCTGACAATGCTGACGGTGAAGACGGTGAGTCAGTGTCTCTGAGAAACACTGCCTCAAAGCCGGAACACCAGAGTGCGATTCTCATCAGCTGCTCCCTAGCTGTGTGACCCAGGGCAGGTCACTTAAGTTCTCTGTGCCCTGGTTTCCCCATCTGCAAGGGGAGGCTGAGATGGGATGATGCCATGCCCTCTCAGCATGAGGCAGGTCACAGACAGGCTTCTCCCATCATGGCCAAAATATGCCCCACCTACTGCCAGGCCAGCTGTTCAGCCCAAGTGAGACCCACCAAGAAGGTCGGTCCCAATGCTCCCCCGAGCCCGGGCCCCTCAAGGCTGAGGAACAGTCAAGTCTTGGCACCTATAGATGCTGGCTACATGCTGGTGCAGCTCCCCACTGGCTATGTGACCCTGGGTATGTGGTTTCACCTGTCTGAGCCCCAGTTCTGTCACCTGGAAATCTGGGTAAGCAATAGAGCTTTTAAGAATTCTCACTAAGACCTGGGGTGCCGAGGGCTTGGCCCTGAGCCTAGACGTAACACGTGCCCAGGACAGACGGTAGCTCTTATTGCTACCTGAAGCTGCGTGACCTTGGGGAAAACTGTTGCACCTCTCAGGTCAAGGCTGCGAAATGGGAAATGATAAGAATACCTGCCACGGGGCAGTGAGAAGATTCAATGAGCTGATCCCCCTGAAACCTTTACCACAGGCAGCATGCTATGAACACTGGCCTTTAATTATGAAGCATCCGTTCAACAAATAACATTTAGCCTGGGGCCGGGCCACCACCAGGGCACAGAATGCAGCAAGGGGCCACAATCTGCCTCCCAAAGGGGTTGCTGAAAGTTTTCTCCTGACAGAATGCCTGGGCTCCAATCCCAGTTCCACTTGCTAGCTGTGTGACCTTGGGCAAGTTACTCAACTCCTCGGTGCCTCTTGCCTTATCTGAAAATGAAAATAATAACAGTACCCCTGTCGTATCTCTGGAAAGAATGTGAGGGGCTTAGAACAGCGCCCGAGGAACCACAACCCCTCAACAAGCATCAGCTGTGATTATTACTGTTCCTGCCGCTATTGTGTGCTGTCTGGGCTGGGCCTGCCCATCAGCAAGCCCCCTGCAGCCAGGCCCCCTTCTGCAGCTCACAAACTTGGGAAGTGTTAGCTCCTGAGAGGAGCTCCGAGTACCCTGCGGAACAGATGCTTCTGTGGGCTTCCTCCCTGGTCTGTTTCCCCAGCAGCTGGAACACTTAGGAAAAAAAGCTCCCAGCCTGCTGGGCTTGTCAAAGCAGGGCCAGATTTACTAGAACCAGGCTTGGACGGTAATTTTGCGGTCATAACAACTATTTTCTTTACATGCTGCTATAGAAAGGGGAACCCCCGGCTTAAAAAAAAAAAAAAACCTAATTGAAGACACCATCGAGCGTAAATATGCTGGAGTTTTTAATAAAAACATGATGGAAGAAAACATTCAAAGCTCAATAATCAGAAGCAATTTGCGTTGTGAGGGGAGATGTGTCATTCCCCCCCCCCCACCCCCCGCCCTTGACTGTGCTCAGCGCGGGACTGGCTCTGGGGCTGGCAACTTTAGACCTATGGCAAAAATAATGAACAGCAGTGAGGCTCGGAGATAGCCTGAAAAATATCCTGGAAAAGAAAAACATATGCCAAAGAGTGTGGTGCAAAAGTCATATTTCATGCCTGACTTTAGAGAATGTTAATAAGGATTAGAACCATACTCCAACAGAGCAACTATCACTCAAGACGGGTAATTGATTCTGCTTCAGATCTCTGCTTGGGAAAATGAAAGCGGTAAGTGTTACTTCACAGCGTAGCGATCCCACCACACCAGGACAACTCAAAGAACTTCCAGAGCTGTGTCCTGATCCCAGCTGAAAGGAACCTAGCTGTCGCCGGCAGTCTCTCCTGATCTGTTGCGGTGTAGATTTGGGGATCTTTTCCGAATTGTAACAATATCAAACTCTTTTTTAATTTCAGGATTGGTTAATAAATATGATTAAGATAACACGTCCCAAACCACATGTCCTCTGTTCGGCCTCCAACATGTGGAGGACAGATGTGTCTTCCGTGCACAGATGACCCAGTCAGCTGCTCCCCCAAGGCAGGGACCCTGGGAGACGGAGCCCTGAGAGGTCCTGGCAGCCCAGTGGCCCTCTGTGGCCCTGGCCAGGCTGCTGGCCTCCCTGTGACCTGCTGTAGAGAAGAAGGGCCAAGCCCAGGGGGTCTGGGAGCCTGACACTAAGAGGATGGAGAGGTGGTGGGATGTGGCGCTGTGCTCACGTGGCTCTTGTCCCTCAGTGTCCCAATTGAGAAGATAAAATTCCCAAACCCACGTGCTATACAGAAAGCTCGCAGAATCATTTCATCATGGAGGCCTGTTACCCCCTCTCAAGAACCAGAATCATAGGACCTTCCCCTCTCGGTGACCTCAGCCCAGGGGGACAGACTAGGTCACTGATAAAGTCAGAGTTTGGAAGAGAGTTCTAGAAAGAATTGTGGAGTTGCCACATAGACTGCTAACCTGGCAGAGGGCAGACTGAGGTTCCTGCTTCTGTTCCGCTACAACTAAGATTTGGGGCAAGTCCTGGCTACACCCGGGCCCCACTTTTCCCATTTCTACAAGGATCTTGAAGAGGCCTTCAGCTGGGACATTCTAAACCAGCCCAAGGTCCTGGTGGTGGGTGTGGCCCTGGTCCTCCGAGGTCCCTGGAGGACAAGGAGAAGCCAGGTCCTGGAGACCACGGCAGGGAAGCCGGGGCATGCTGCTATCCACAGCAGGACTCCAGCTCTGGGGGTGGGAGGCAGCAGGCTCAGAGCCAAGGCTGGTGTGGGTAAGCACCTCTCCCACCCCAACCAAACAGGGCCCTGCCCCCAGAGCAAGGCTCTGGGCCAAGGTAGGAGTGAGCCTCTGTCTTAGCTTTCCCTTGGAGCTAGGAGGGAGGAAGGAGTTAGCCCAGGCCAGGCAGAAGGGCTAAGGGTGCAGAGAGAGGAAGGGCATTCTACATTAGGGATAGAATGAATGAATGAGTGAATGAATGTCAGAGAGAGAAGGCGGCTTCCCAAACCCATCACAGCAGGCAGGCAGAAGACAGGGCACCTCCTGGAGAGGAAAAAGGCTACTAATGGTCCCTTGTGGAGGGGCACTATGACCTGGATGAGCCCCAGCTGCTGCAGGGCAGGGGTGGGGTAAATTCTGGCCTCTCGGAAGAGGCGGGAGGGTCTCCTTTCAAGATCACTCCCTTCTCCGAGGCTACTCAGGAGGTCAGGCTCCACCTGAGCTGGATGGGGTCAGGACTGCCTGGTGGAAGAACGGTGTCACTGGCCGCCTGGCCTTCTTTCAGCTGGGGCCCACTGGCCATTGACTGCTGCGTTTCTGGCCCCCTATTACCGCTCAGGCCTTGGCCTCCCTGTAAGACCCCAGGCCTCTCCCCTGCCGAGGAGCCCAGGCTAGCGGGCAGACGCTGCGAGCCCAAGGCTGGCCCGGCCCGGCTGATATGAACCATCTGCGTTGTCTTAGGCCGCCCCTCTGCCCACTGTCCCTCTGAACTCGGCCGGTTCCCGCGGGCCTTTTGATGCCTCGCAGGGTCACAGACCCCCGCACACAAATCACCGCCGCGGGGCTGGGGGTGGGGCGGAGGCGCTGAAACCTAATCCGCAAAGTTTGCTCTGCTGCCGCCGGCTCGCTCCTTCCCTCCTTCACTCGACCACCAACCCCCCTTTCCAAACAAGGCTTATTTTTCTTGCCAAAAAAACAAAGTTGGTATCAAGTGTTTCGAGGGAGAAAGTCTCTCCCCCGCCAGCCCCCGGCCTGGAAGGAAGGGCCAGAGATGCTGGCTGAGCCCAGGACTGCGGAGGGGGCTCCGGGAGAGCACGGGCGGGAGGTGAGCTCCGGATCCCCAGGTCCGTTGGTCCCCTTCCCAGCTCCGGCGGGTCCCCATGCCCTGCTTAAAAGCCTCAGACCCGACTGTTTTTGACCCTGCCCTGTCCCCCTGGTTGTCCCCTGCCCAGATGGGGCTCCCTCCTTGGGGCTCTCTGTCCCAGAGTGGCCAGAGAGGGAAGCATCACTTCCTGCCCCTTCTCCCTTCCCATAAAATAGCCCTTGCCTGTCGCTTTTACGAGGTGACACCCTGCTTTCAGCCCGATCCTCCCCACGCCCGGAGCCTGGGCTCGAGAGGGAGGAGACTGCGTGCAGTCAGGCATCTCTGGAGCGCTCCCAGGGCGCACTGGGGTCCCCGGGAGGCTGCCCCGGAGCATAGCCTAAGAGCTTTAAAAGGAGGCCAAGGAGTCGGGTGTATTAGAGACAAATTCCTACGAAGTCCCCCCTCCAACTCCGTGGACTCTGGGGCTTTGGGTCTGAGATCCTAGAAGCCGGGCGGGAGGTCGCCGGCCTGGTCCTCTGGAGGGGATAGCGGAGCCCTGGGGGTGCGCGGGTTTCATTTGCTGGGTGTTGGTTTTGCTTTTGGTTTTTTCAGCCTGTGCAGCGACCCGGAGTCGTGCGCGGCGGCTTCTCGACACCCGCGTCTTCCCACGGTGCCCGGAGGCGAGTGCCAGCAACAAAGGTGCGCGCCTGCGGCGCCCGCTGTGGGGCTGGAGTTCTAGTTGTCGGAGCTGGCAGCCAGGGCTCGGGCAGGGAGGCGACCCTGAGGGCCTGGTTGGTAGACCTGCCTGGATCTGGGCGGCCCGAGCGCCGCAGTAAAGATCTGCACACTGTGGGACAGGGGTGGCGGCGGCGGCGGTGGCGAGAATAGAGGCGCCACTGGCCCAGCAGAGAAGCAGGTTTCTGCAGGGGTTGAACAAAGGAATTCGCCCTCGAAGAAAGGGGCCCAGCGAGCGGCCGGGAATGGTCAGCTCGCAGGAGTACCAGCACGGCGACAGAAGTCCCAGGGATCCAACGAAATCCGCCCCGCGGAGGACCCCAGGCTGGCATCTCCATTCGACCTCTCCCTGCTTCTCAATCCTGCTTTAATGGGGATGGTGGGTGTGCACTACCCAGTGCCACTTTTCCTGGGAAAAGGGGTCAGATGGGGCCTGTGCTCTCCATCAGTGGAGGCAAAAAATCCCACCAACCTGTATCCTCTGTATCCTGAGTCCTCTGCCCCATTTTCCAGAAGCTGACAATTGAGGCTCCTCCAAAGCAATCCCTTCCCCCACCTTTGGTGCAACGCCTGGCGGGCCCGGGAGAGCCAAGAGC
>NW_020175018.1:11597352-11603320 GCF_003031525.2 Neophocaena asiaeorientalis asiaeorientalis | reverse complement strand
GGGGGGGGGGGGGGGGGGGCAGGGTTAGAGCCCCCCTCCTCCCTGAGCCCTCGGAAGGGGTGGAGGGGACACGGTTGTAAGGTGCTCGGCTTCTTTTCTCTGCTTGACATGAATAAGGGGATTAGGACGGCAAGTTTCCGTCGTTCACTCCGTCGGACAAAGGGCCCCGCGGTTTGAGCGGCGCAGCCTCTGATTAAACGACAGAGCCCTGTCACTCAGCACCATCCTAGGTACTTGTGTTCGTGACATAATCTTATTAGAAGATAAAACCGGCGAAATCCTTTTCATAATGAAAAGTTACATTTAATGGCTGGACTCGCCCCCCACTCCCTCCTCGGACCCTGCTCGCCTCCCCCCGTTGCTGTTGGATATGGCTCGCCTGTAATTGGCATTTAAAGCACCAAGTCCGGGAGAAAAACGGGGTTTAGGGTTTTTGTAATCCCCCTAAACTGTCTTTGTTCGAAATCTCCACAGATACAAGTCTGTTAAGAGTAAATATTTGTGGATTGATACAACCCCATTTCCCCCCTGCAAACCGAATCTGAAAAAAAATCCGCCCTCCCGCCGTGGTGCGGCGGGGGCGCCGGAGGGAGGGGGCTGGGTCGGCCCCAGTGTCCGCGCCGGGAACTCGGCTCTCCGGGCGCCTCGCCGCCTCCAGGAGCTGAGGGACTTTGCACATTTCTCAGGCGGGAAAAAGGTCTTAGACTCTTTTTTTCAATTTTCTATTCCCTCGATAAACAAACCTCCCGATCTCGCCGCTTTGGGGCCTGCCCGAGGGGGTCGATCGGAGGGCTTGGGGAGGGGCGAGGGCTTTGCTCAATTCCGAATGAAAATGCGAACTCTCTCCGCCAGCCTTGCTCCCTTCCAGAGCGTTTAAGTGGCTCGGAGGGAACTCCTGGGCCGCGGGAGGCCCCGCCCCGCAGAGCTCCCCGAGTCCAGCCCTGGAGAACACCCGCAGCCGCCAAGGGCCCCCGCAACGATAAAGAGCCCGAAGGCTGCCGCGGGGGCCCCGGGCTCCCGGCTCCAGCCCAGCCCGTCCCGGGATCGGATTCCTTCATAAATCAGCGGCTGGGTGAAAGGGCTGCGCTTTAGAAAGGGCAGGACCGTGTGCGCGTATTAGAACCCCCGGTTCCCAAATCCGGGCTAAACCCCTGGTGACACCGAAATTCATCAACCGCCGCTGGCGCCCGCGGCTCGACCAAGGAGCCCGGGAGCCAAGGAGCCTGTGCACGGCGCTGCCCCACTCGGGGGTGAAGGAGAACGAAGAGCAGGAACCCTCCGAGAGGTGGGCCTGGAGGAGAACGCGGGTGGAGACCGCTGAGAGCCCTCCCGCCCGCGCGCCGGAGTGGGGGCGCTGAAGGAAGCTCCCTACCCGGAGAAAGGCAGTTATTCTAACCTTTCTCCTTCTCTGGCAAGGACTGGCCTTACTGGGGGCGTTCCGGCGGGAAAAGGGCGGTGATCCCCCCACCCCCACCCCCTGCGCGCACACACACACACACACACACCCTTCCACGCTGGGTGCTCTAGGGAGAATCACTACGACTGTCCAAAGTGGGAATCTGGGGCTTCCGGAAGTAAGGGGGTGGCTCCCGTCCGCTTTGGCAGTTAGACCTGCTGCGGGTGGGGGGAGAATCTGCTACAGGAGTAACTTCGGATCCGAGGGAAGTGCCTTAACTCCCTCAGCCTGGGTTTGCTCACCTACACATGGAGCTAGAGCAAAAAAGGTCAGTGCACATCCAGGCACTGGAGAAACGCCCATTCCTTTCCTTCTAGGTGCACTGCTGTGGCTTGCCCCTCTGGGCTTAGTGAGGCTCTGCTCTGCCCGTTCACATCTACACCGGCCACGCTCAAGAATCTGTTGGGGAAAATTGGGGACTTACGTGCTTCAGGAGTAACGGGGGCCCATCCACAGGCTGCTGGCTGCCCACCTCCAAGGACCAGTTTCTGACAGCCAGACCTGCCCCATTCCTTTTGCAAGGAAATAATTCAAAAACACGAGCCTACACCCGGGTGAGGAGCGAGAGGGTGGGCAAGGCTGCTCCAGGAGGCCTGTTGAGGAGGCTCCACTCTCTGGGCCTCCCACTCAGGGCAGACAATGCATTCCTGCCGGGCAGGGAGCCTCCGGCTTACTTCTCAGGCAGGCAGGAAGGAAACATACATTGACTGAATGCCGAAGGAAGCCTGGCATCTTTGGGTTTGTTTCACTATCCTCTGAGCAACCCTGTGAGATTGGGATTATCACCCCTATTACACAGAGAAAGAAACTGAAGCTTGGGAAGAGGCACCAGCTTTCCTAAATGCCCTTGGCCTGTGTCACTGGGAGCCAGAGGCATTTTCGACCCAGATCTGTAATTGCAATCTTGCTGTTTCCTTTGAGGAAATGTGCCCCACTCAGAGGGCCCTCCTTTTAGAGGAGGTGGCCCCAGAGCACCGTGGTCCTCTCCATCTCCACAGGCTCGGGCAACTCCAGGCCTGGGCGGGTGCCCACACCCAGGCAGCCCAGCAACTATGGCAATTCAGGAGTCACGTGACGACAGTCACTGAGTCTTGGAGGACAGCAGGAGGCGGGAGGGGGGAACAGCAGTCACACCCAGCTCCTCCCCTCTCACCATCGTCGCTGCTGCAGCGCTGGCAGAGGCACCTGGGGGTGGGGAGGCACCCCTTGGCAGCACGGAGTTCCAGCGCGCTCACTCATCTTCCTGCACCTAGCCAGCTGCTCGGTGGTCTCCTGACTCCTGTCGGCCCTGGTGGGCACCTCTGATGCTCTGGGCAGCCTACAGGACCCTCCCCTCTGGCAACCAGCTCACAGTTCCCGAGGAAACCTCTTACAGCACGGCTGGCTAGGAAGCAGCAAACATCTTTGTTTCTTCTGGAACCAGATTCCAGGAACCGGGTTTTCCCCCCAAGTTCACCAAGTGCCAGGCCAGCCAGGTGCTCCGCCATCAGCCGGCGCACTTGGTCCAGGTCGGGGCCTGGCTCCCAATTGGGACAAAGCCCCATCCCCCCAGACCCCTATACTCCCCCACCTCCCTTCAGGGCTCCGGGGTCCACCAGGCAGGTCCAGCAGCTGCCCGTCAAGAAGCTGAACAGAAATGGATACAGGGACTTCCCTGGTGGCACAGTGGTTAAGACTCCATGCTCCCAATGCAGGGGGCCTGGGTTTGATCCCCGGCCGGGGAACCAGATACCACATGCATGCCACAACTAAGACCCGGTGCAACCAAATAAATAAATAAATATTTTTTAAAAAAGAAATGGATACAATATTGCCCCAGGAATAACAAAGGAAGGGCCCACGCAGAAATTTATTTGTACTGATCAGGCCGGGGAAAGGTAAAGGGCAGCGAGGAAGTGCTGTCAGCCAGGCCTGAAACTCAAGAAAGTTGCCATTCGGAGCACAGTGGCCCCTTATACCCTCCACTGCCAACACTGCAGTAGTTAAAGCAAACACAGGCCCTTCACTGCCCTGTCAGTTATACCTTCCCCCCGAAAATTACACAAACTTTGAAAGATTTTTCTGAGAGAAGATGGATGCTTCAGGTGACTTGAGGTCAAGGCTAGGCTGTTTAAAGTATATTATTAACAAATAAACATTTACTGCACACAAAAAAAAAATAGAGAAAAAAAAGGAGAAAAACTCTATAGGCCACCGGGGAACCAAATCATGTTGCTTCTGGCTTCAAATGACAGGAGACATTTATGACATGAATAGAGAACACCAGCCGGTTGATGAAATGGCAAACGTCTGCCACTTTGCTTCCTCTGCCTTCGTGAATCAACTTTTTCAGATATGGTTTTCAGCCTTGCCTTCCCCTCAATACCACCGCCTCCCCACTTCTGACTGCAGTGGCAATAAACATATATAATTTTGGTTTTGCTCTCTGCTGCCATCAGCACAGAATCTGGGGGCTGGAGAGGGCTGGGTCAGCCAGAGAGCCAAGGGCCTTGGGTCCTCCTGCACCCTCAACTGAATGACAGCTCACAGGAGCTCCCTGGATGAGTGGACCACCCCTCTCTTCTTCCCTCCCCTGAAGCTGGGGCCTGACTGTGGCGTCCAACAAATTGGAAGTTATAACTCACGTCATTGAGAGTATCCTCCATCTCTCCGCCTAACTAATGCCAAAGTAGGACTGGGTGGCTGTGAGTGTGTGTGTTTTCCCTTTTCTGTTTTAAAAACCTCACAGCTGCAGGGTAGAGGAAGTTCCTTGGGGAAGCACTGCCAGCTTTCATGGACCAAAAATACCTCCTTGGGCTGGAGGAGCCTTCTGACTGCCCAGGCTGGTGTCTCTCACCTGAAAAACATACAAATTCTCGGATCTCTCCCTCACACACCCCCTCTTCTGACTCTCCCCTGCAGCCTCGGAGATGTCGGTTGAGCTTTATTTTCTGTCATCTGAGTCACAAAAACAAATGAGCATGAACAGTTTTCCAAATATTAAATTATACTGTTGTGTGCTTTTCCAAGTTATATGCAGACCAGGTAGATTCCAATTGTTCCCCAGTGGAAAGATCTTTGCTTTAGTCCAACCTCCACCCCCCAAGGAGAAACAGGTCAGCATACCAGGCTCACCCTGCTGCCTGCCCTTCCTGCAAATGCACAGTGGGCATTTGTTTTCACTCATGTAATCAGAAGCTTTTCTGCCTCTCTAGAAGTGCAGGAGAGGATACTGGATCCCATGAAGTGTGAAACATTTACTGAAACCTCCCCACCCCCACCCAGGTACCTTGTGTAATCCTCACAACCACCCTGAGAAATATCATCACCCCCACTTTGCTGATGGAGAACATGGGGCTCAGAGATGGGCAGCCACTTGGCTAAGATCACACAGCTACTGAGTGCTGGGCTGTGAACCCAGGTCTGTCTCACACTGTCCCACTCAGGAGAAGGGAATGGTTTTCCCAGGGTATCCCTCACCTTCCCTGCACAGAGGCTTATGACAAGCCTAGCGTGCCAGCTGCCCCTCTCTTTGGCAGGGAACCCATGGGCAGTTTGGTGTGTGGCCTTGGAGACAAGGCATTCCTTGCCACGCTGATGGTGATAAAGTAACAACAATAATTTCCAGAGTATTAACAACATGCCAGGCAAGATGCCAGGTCCTTTGGGGCATGTTATCTCCAATCCTTATAAGAATACTTTCCCCCGGGTGGCTACGTCCCCCATTTTACAGAAGAGGCTGAGGTAGGTGTCAAGGCTCTGTGGTCCTAAGCCTGGCTCCAGTGGACAGACAGGAGGGAGCTGAGGGTCACCAATCACATACCCCAGAGGAGATCCTCACAGCCTGCTTCCCCCACTCGAGAAAAACCCAGCAAACAAATTAGGCTATACCAGCCCAGAGCCTAGGGAATACAGGGTGAGCCGAGAGTCAGCTGTGAATAATGTCTCTGTTCAGCAGCGTAGAACTGCAGCCTCAGGAAGGCCTTTGGTTACCTTTGCGCCTACAGCCAAGGTGCTAGGGTTAAACGCAGAGGTGCCCTCCCAGGAGCCAGAGGGTCCCCAGACTTGGGCTGGCAGAGTGAGCCTTTCAGCCCTTAGATCTCCAGGAAGAGCACTACGGAGGCCTTTTAATAAGGGAAAGCACTGGCTCTTCCTTCCAAGGACATCCACTTCCAGGACAGGCCCTCTGGCCCAGGCTGTGGGCAGGGGTGTCTGCAGCTCTGAATTGGTCTGATGGGGGCCATGCCAGCTGGGGTACCCACTGGTGGAGGGGATGCTGCTGGTAACTGGCACCCTACGGCAGGGCCTAAGGGAGGTCTCCCAAACTGGGAGAAGCAGCAGGCAGAAAAGGCTGGGGCCTGACTTTGCTCTACCCGTGCGCCACACCCGCCGCTCTGAGGAGAGGTGAGCCTCCCAGGAAGGCCTTTCCCGGTGTAAACACTTCCCAGGAAAGGAATGTGCTGGGAAGAGCTGGGTTGGGCCACTGGAGCCGCAGCCAGCTGGGGTAAATTTAAAAGAAAAAAAAAAAAAAAA
>NW_020175018.1:11592334-11597315 GCF_003031525.2 Neophocaena asiaeorientalis asiaeorientalis | reverse complement strand
CGCCACACCCGCCGCTCTGAGGAGAGGTGAGCCTCCCAGGAAGGCCTTTCCCGGTGTAAACACTTCCCAGGAAAGGAATGTGCTGGGAAGAGCTGGGTTGGGCCACTGGAGCCGCAGCCAGCTGGGGTAAATTTAAAAAAAAAAAAAAAAAAAAAATCACCCCAGGACTCAGACGGCTTTTTGTGAAACTCAATCAAAGCTTCGCTGCCCCACTCGTGCTGCAGTGGGCGCATCCTACCTGGGCAGGCGAGGCCCAGGGGACCGGCGCGGGCTCGGCGGCGGAGAGGCGAGGCCGCCCGGGAAGGCCCGGTGGTAGAAGCGCACCGCCAGCCCGGGACACCGAGGTGGGCGCAGGGCGCACGCAGGCTCCGGCTCGCACACCGACGAGGCTCGGGTCGTCAGACCTGGGAGCTGTCTTACAAGCGATTAGGCTCCATTTTGTGACAGATTTTTGGACTCTCCACCGACCCTCCCCCCTTCCGGAGCCTCCTCCCGGAATTCGCCACCTCCTCGGGATAGAAAGATAGAAACCCTTTCCAGACAAGCGACAGACGGCAAGAAAAGAGAGTTACATAATTCTATTAGGCCAAGCGGCAAAGAAAAAAAATTGAGGGCGGGGATTTATGTTGTCATTTTTTAAAAATGCGTTCTCCGGTGAAGGAAGGAGAGAGGTGTTCGTGATTTTGCGTTTGGAGGCCGCGTTTCCTCCCGGTTTCTAACCGGGTTTTCTGTCCGAGAAGGAGCTCGGGATGCCGAGGGGCCAGAGGCTCGGGCATAGGAGAACTATCCGATGATTTATTTTTTTCCCCTGAAGGAGCCCCCGAAAAACACGTACTGAGAAAAAGGAGACTTCGAGTTATGCGTGAAAATGCACAAATGCCGTGGTGGCCTGCGCTCCGCTTTGCAGGTCCAGGACGTGCGGGTGGATTTTATCAAACGCTATTAAATGCACCCAAACGTCAATTAATCACCCCGTGGTACATAAAATAACGCTGTGCCTCTGGGTCTGTGTCCCGCATCTCTAAAACAAATCGAAAGGAGGAAGAGGCGCTTAATAAAAATAGCAATCTCCTTCCAAGGACCGAGCCCGGCAACTCCTATCGAGACGAAGAAACATTTTTCAAAAGTTATGGCGGGGGTGTGTGTTAATTTCCCAATACCGCTGACGCACAGACTCCACAAAATTGAGAAGGCACGTTCCTGCGCCCACTTGCCTGGATTCTCGTCTGAAAAGCATTTACGCACAGATGCAATAAATATGCATCTGCGATCCTCAAAGAAAAAAATAAATCGTGAAATACATTTTTACTGTGCAAAGAACATCGCTTCCCAGTGAGCCCCCGCCTGCGTCTCTGCGCTGGCTCTCCCAGAGAAAAGCTGATGCGAGATCCGACTGGGTATTTGTCCCCAGAATTGTCTTGATAACAACAATCCCCCTTCAGCCCCCAACTGGCCAGCCTAGTGCAGATACCTAATTGGCATTATTGGAAGAAAGTGGGGGGGGGGCGGGGAAGAGGAAGGCACCGTGAGAGGCATGAATAATGCCCGCCTGCTGCCCTCGGGACCTAGACTCGAGCTGGAGATTCGCCCTGAACCAAAATTCACCCGCAAGCACACCCCTAACTCCACTGAGAGAGAAAAAGCTCTTAGGCGCCCTTTTTTGTTTTTTAAACAAACATATTTTCGGCAAAGCAATCGCTGTTTAGTGTTTAATTGTTTTGTAAAATGAGGGAGTTGGCCATTCAGCTTTAAGGGATCATCTAGCTCAACATTTGTGACTTTACAATTCTGTGCTCTGAAGAACCAGGGGGCATCCTCTCCTTGTTTTAAGGAAAAGCTCTGTAAATGACTGAGGGGTGGGGAGGAGAGAGTGAGCAGATATGTACAAGAGGTTGGAAAGAGTCTTCACAAAATGTAAAAAAAATTTTTTTTCAAAAAATTGCACAAATGACTCGGAGGCCCATTTCCAGTTTTCTGGGCCTCCAGCCCGCACGTGTTAAGTGATCCAGGCTGAGCTGTGCGGGGAGTGGCACTGCCACAACCGCGCTCGGGGTCAGGCAAACAGAGCAAGGCGAGGGGTGCAGGACAGCAGGATGTGTGTGGACTTGAGGCCGGTGAGCCCTGCTGAGGGGCCAGCCCCAAGCCTCCAATCACATCTACCCCAAACTGCTTTCATCACTTGATGCTGCTGTACGCCTGCCTGCGGCTGAGCTGACCGGTGGCCTCACTTTCTCCTGGAAGTAGAATCAGATCAGTCCGGGGCACAGCACAAACACGATCAGTGGCAGTGTACCTAACCTGGGGCGGTCCGGAGGGGGACCACAGAAGAGCTGACTCTGAACAGGGTCCCAGTTCCTGCTCTCACTGCCCCCCAGCTGGCAGGAAGTACAAGGCAGAAAAAGCAGCTCCTGCTGAGCCCCCAGACCAGGGGAGCACAGTCAGAATAGGTGCCAGCGTAGGGCTCACACGGAGACTTCTGAAGTAGAACCCGATGCCCTTCTCAAGGGCTCTGGCCTGCAGTCCCACCTATTTCCAGGTCTCAGCCAAGCTGCTCCACTTCCCATCAGGGCCTGGATTTAGGGACAGTCTCTGGGCAGAGCAGGTAGGCTGCACTTAACTACCAAGCACGGGCAGCCCAGCCTTTTCCCAGAGGCTTGGGCACACACAGCCCCCCTCTGAGCCCCAAACCACTCGAGCAGCCTACCCACCCTACAGCCCCATCTGAAACGGTTTTCTGGGCTTCGCTAGAAAGTTCTCACAGGCACCCACTTGTCTCCAAATTACTGCTCTGGGCATCCCCACACCCCTCTCCTCTTCCTCGTGTTGCTCCTCTCTGCCTCCCTCTTAATCACCCTGTCAGGCACAAAACTCAGAGGGTCAAAAGAAAAAAGAAAAAACCAAAACCTGGATCTACTCTTATCTGCCAGGAGCCCCCTGCCAGACAAACCCACAGTCTCAGCTAAAAGCAAAAGTCAGTAGGTAGGGCTCAGCCCACAGTTTCTGGCCTCAACGCTGAGGCTTGGGCTGCGCCAGGGTGCAGCAAGCCATCCCGCCCCAACACATACACATGGCAAGAAAGAAGGGCTGCTGGGGAAGGTTGACTTGGTCAGTTCCTCACCCCATGGGGAACCCAGGTTGTGGTTTCCCACCTCTTAAGGTCCTCTTCCTAGACAGCTTCTCCAGCCAACAATAATTATACGAGCAAAATTCCCGCGTGGAACGGTTTGGGGAGAATGCACACCCTTTTCTCTCCATCAGGGACTGAAAGTGCAGCAGGAAGCCTGGCAGGAAGGGGGCATCCCTGGCTGCTTGGGCACTTCAGCACCCTGCCATTCCACCTCCTTGCTTCAAGAATCCCAAACCAACACAAACCCTGCCTTTGGGCTGGGGAAGCACACCGCCAGTGCCCGGCTCCCTAAAGCACTGCTTTCGTTTGAAAAATCAATTCTCGGTCCCCAATGCAGGCCTCAGTGAAGCCAGCCCCTGTCCCACGACTGCAGCATCGTACCCCCTCGTCAGCCCAGGGCCTTGTCCCGCACCCCGACTGAGCGGCCCAGCGCAGGTTTCCCGGACAAAGGGTGGTAACAGGGGCTGCCGGAGGGTCCTGGCTACCCCACCAGTGTTGGACGCGCTGGGACGGCTCTGCCCTGCCGGGAGACGCGCAACCCGCGGAGTTCTCGGAGCTGACGGGCCCAGAGGCGCGCAGGGCCGGCGGCAGGGCGGACGCGGGCCCGACATGGCAGGGGGGCGGCCGGGCTGGAGTGCCGTGCGGCTGCGGGAAAGGAGAAGGACGAGAGGCGCTTACTGTTGGTAGTCTTGTTTGCAGTACAGTTTCCGATCCCGGAAGTAGCAGCTGGTGGTGAGGGCTTGCTGACACGCCGCGCACTGCAAACACTCCTCGTGCCAGGACGACTCGTTGACTCGCATCAGGAAGCGGTCGGAGATGGGCCGCTGGCAGCCCTCGCAGACGGCGGGATGCGGGCAGTCGGAGCCTGCGGCGCACAGGGCGAGAGACGGGCCGTCAGCCGTCAGCGCCGACCAGCCCGGCCCAGCGTCCCGATCGCGCGGTGCCCGCAGCTCCGGGCCCAAAGGCGAGGGCAGCCCGGGACCGCCGTCCGCCGCCTGCGCTTCCCCGGCCACCGCGCCAGGGGCCGGGCAGCCTCAGCTAGTTCGTCCCAGTCAGCGGACTCCGCCGCGGAGAGGCCGCGGGCCTGGAGCCTCGGCTCGGCGCTGCGCGCTCCCCTTCTCCGGAGATCGAGCATTTGGTGATAATACGTATGAGAACGAGCACGGCGCGGGGCAGCCGGCTGGGACCGAGACAGGAGAGGTGAGGCTTAGGCGCCCGCTGGCTGACACGCCCCACGGTGGCGTTCGTTGTCTTCTCTCCCTCATCTCCCCAAAATCTGTGGTTTAGCTGACCCAGGGAACATTTCCCTCTTAGAGACTCCCTCTCCCCAAGGGACCTGGCACCACTCTCAAGCTTGCCAAGGTAACTGACTACTTGAGTCCTCCATCATCCCTGCCACCCGCCTCCAACCTCTCGCCCGGAGTGGCAGCTCTGGAACTGAGGCCCGGTGAGGATGGGGGGTAGCGGCTGGAGCTGTCCTGTCCTCGCTCCTCCTAGGTGGTGTCCCTGCATACCTCTGTCCCCTCAGGATGCCTGTCTAGGCGTGCCTGCCTGTTGCCCCTCTGGGGATCACTCCAGGAGTTTTCTCTCTGTGTCCCCCACGCCCCCATGTTCTGCAAACCACTGTCTTTATCCGTTGGCCTGGAACCCTGTGTCCACCTCGGAACGAGGCCCCTGTCCCCTGCCCGTGACCACTCGGGCGTTCCGACCCCGCACTCACCCAGCAGCACCCCTAGAGTGGCGGGCCCGGGGCGCAGGGCGTGCTCCTCCATCTTGATGCCGTCCAACATCTTAGCGCAGTCCGTCTGCCCGCGGGGGAAGCACCTCTCCAGCGATTCGGGACCTGTTGCTATA
>NW_020175018.1:11568535-11592314 GCF_003031525.2 Neophocaena asiaeorientalis asiaeorientalis | reverse complement strand
GGGGACCTGGGCTCCCCAGCCAGGCCGAGCGCCCCGCTGGCCCCTCGCAGAAGTTTGGGTCGCCTTCGAAACAAATCCTTCTGCCCCACCCCCTTGAAAAACTGATTTGGGAGTTGGGGAATGAAGGCTTTTTTTCTTTCTCGCCTTCTTTATTATTAATATTTTGTAAAGCTTCAGCGCTAAGAGGAGTGGCCCTGAGCGAGGCCAGACTGCACGGACGGCGGGGAGCGCAGCGGCTCCACCAGGGGACGGCGCCGGCCGGGAGTGGCCGCCCGGGGACCCCGACTGTCGGCCGAGGTAGGTCGCACCAGGCTGAGTTGGCGTCCCCCGGGTGGCGGCGCCTTCCCGGAGCCGGTTTCGTCCGTGGAGAGGGCTGGCTGCCTGGACTGAGGGACGGGGACTGGCAGGAGGGGAGGGCTGCTGGCTCAGGATTTGCCAAAGTCCTGGCCCGGGGAGAGGGGGATTTGGCTCCAGATTTGGGGTGTGGGTCCGGGAAAGCGTCAGGCGTGGCAGAGATTGGGTGGAGAGGTGAGCGAAGATCCCGGAAGAGCCCCGGGATCAAGGATGGGAACACTGGGAAGGCGAGAAAGGTGAGGCCCGGTTTCAGGCGACCTAGAGTTTAGAGAATGATTAGGTATGAGAAAGGGATCGCGGGTACGGGTGGGGCAATGGACGAGAACCTGGCCTCACAGGATTGGGAGTGAGGGCCATGGGTAGAGAGTGGTGGCTCGAGGGTCGCAGACTGAAGACCCTGGAAGATGTGCGTTGGGCTGCTCGAAGGAAACCGGATTGATCGCTGGGATAGGCGACCTTTGGTGGCGGAGGGACCCTGCCGGGGTCGGTAGGCCGTGCCCGGCAGGGACAGGGCCCTGGCCAGCCTGGGCAGCGTGGGCCTCGGCACTGGGGAACGAAAGGCCGGAGAGACCGAGCGGCCGAGTCCAGCGCTGGGTGCGCAGGCCGCTGCGTCGGCTGCAGTGCACCGCGCCCGGGCCGGCTGTGTCTTCGGCCTCCGGGGTCCGCATGGAGTCGCGGCTCGCCCGGGAGCTATGCAGCCCAGAAGCAGGAGCAGATTGACCCTGCGAGCCGCTGCGGAGCAGCCCGAGCCCCTCCCGGAGCGGAGCATTGGCGCGGAGCGGGGCGGGGGCGGAGGGCAAGGGAGGCGGGTCCCCTGACCCCGCTGGAGGCGAGAGGGCAGATCGGATTTGGAGCCTGCGGGAGGCTTGGTCAGAAGTGGCCCCCTGTGCCGCGGGGCCCCGCGGAGGGGCCCGGCTTTGTGGAGGATTAGAAGCTCCCGCCCCAGCCCAGTACCTGCGTGTGTGTCGGTGGGTATCTGTGTGTGTCTGTGCATATGGATGCTCCCGCCTCTGAGGCTCTTCCATGTCTGTGCACCCGTGTCTCTGTGCACTCACAATGTTTCCGCGTCCCTGTGACAGTCTGGGCTCCGAGTGGCTCCGAGTGTGTGAATCTGTGTCCCCTGCATCCGGGTGTGTGTTTGGATGTGAATCTGCTGGGCCTTACATACCTCCATCTCTTCCGTGTTTTTGTAGGTCTTTGTGTGTGTCCCTGTGTCTGTCACTCTGTGCGGGTGCCAGGTCTTTGTATGTCTTTCATCCTCCGTATTGTGTCTGGGATCCTTTTCTGTTTATGTGTCTACGTGTCACCTTTGTGTGTCTTTGTGTACCTCCGAGTTTCCGAATGATTCTGTGTGCTCGTGTGTCCCACAGTTTTTTTCGTGTGTGTGTCTTTGTGTCTCCGTGTATTTCTTGATTTCTTGGCGTCTTTGTATCCAGGACGGTGATAAGTAGATGTGGAGTTTCTCTCACACGCCCTTCGTCCCCGGTCCTCGCGCAGCCTGGAAACCCCAGGCCTTGAGCTCCCGAGGCTGGGCCTGGGCCGCCCGCTCCGGGCATCTGGGACGGGGACGCGACAGCTGCCGGGAGAAGCCAGGAGGACGAGGCTCGGGCGCGCAGAGCCGGGCGGCGCAGAGCCCGGCGCAGGGCTGGCGGACCGATCAGGGGCATTCTGCCCTCTGCTGGCAGCGCTACGTTCTTGCACCCGCTGTCTGGCGACTGCCTGCAGGCGAGAGGGTCCATGTTCCAGGCCCAGATCGATCCTCTCTTCTCCTTCAGAGAGCACTTAGGAATCCTCTTCCATCGATTAGGAATCCTATTCCATCACAGGCCCTGCAGACCCACCCCAGACTCCAAATTCCCGGTACAGCGTTCCATCCCCGTGCCCCTGTTTCCCATTCCCCACCTTCCGTGTGCCGGGCCTCTTCTCCACACTTCTCTTCTCCCCTTTGGCGGAATGGGGGCCTCTGAGGCTTCTCTGACTCCCTGGCTGGCGTTCAGAGTCGTCGAGACTGCCCAGGGTCGCATTCCCAGGCCGCCCAAAGGCCGGGTCTCCAGGCAGAAGGACGTGCAGGCGGCCCCCTCGGATGCCACGGCTCATCTGTCCTGGGGCGCACAGAATCTTGGCATGTCACCCCGTGCCCCTGCCGGCGTCACAGCCCACACCACCAGGGCCTACATCAGGAGGGCCAAGGCAGGTGCTCAGAGCTGCCCGCAGCTGCCGAGGTGCGGGTCTGGACCCAGGCAGCTGGCTGCTCTCTCTGGTCTGGAAGTGGGGCTGCTCAGGCCACGAACCTGGGGTCCCGTCTCCTCGTCCTCCCCGCTCACTGTGCATTAATCCCCCCACCCACCCCGACTCTGAATCAACCCATAGGTCCTGTTCCTTGCCCTCTGTCCCGGCTCCCCGGTCCCTCATTCCCCCAGCTGAGTTGGCGGCGTCCCAGCTCCTTCGCCCACGCGCTCAGACGCCCCAGGTCTCTTTCAAGCACAATCGTGGCTCCTGCGCCTCCCGGCTGCTTCCCCTGATGAAAACGTGGCGGACTGAATGGTAGAAACAGGGCCTAGGCCCGAAGTCGGGTACTGCCCATAGGCGGCGAGTGGCATCTAGCTGCGCCCGACGGGAGCCGGTGCGATCCAGGACCTGCCGATTCCCCAGGGCAACCCCGGGCGCTCCGGCCGATACGGGATTCTCTCTGGCTCGGACTAAAGCGTCAGAAACAGCTTCAGATTTTCTCCACCTAAGGAAAGACCGAGTCGGCTGTTTGGAATCACTTGGAAAGAAGCAAGATCTGAGATGGAGGCTCTAGGGCGGGAGTCAGCTCCCCCAATTCTGCAGACACCCCATCTCCACTGAGCCCTTTCCATGTGCCTCCTTGCTCCTTTCCGTAGGGCTTTGCACTCCCGAAGCCTGCCTTCGCTACCAGAGGCCCACAGGCACGGCCCTAGGACCCCCCTCTCCCCCCAGCGGAGGCCTGTCCGTCCTCCCTCGAGCGGTGCTTCTGACCAGAGCCAGCCGCGGGGTCCCCTCCCAGTTTACAACCCCAGCTGGAAGTGAGAATCCTGGGCAGGGGTGGAGTACAGGGAGCTGCCCAGCCGAGTGCTGTGCAGCGTGAAGGCGTGGGCGCTGAGCTGCAGGGATCCGCGATTCCACACTGCCAGCAGGGAGAGTTGGGGCTGCCAGAGCACCCAGACCCGCCCCGTGCTGCCCGCGCACCACTGGCCCTGGGGATCCTCAGATCCGCGGGAGGGAGCCAGGCTGGACCAGAGCCGCCCCCAGCCAAGGCCCGGGCTGGGGGCTGCTATTCCCAGGTCGTAGCCGGGCTCCGGAGACTTGCGTGCTCAGGAAGTGGAGCCGGCCGGCACTGGAAGAGGGCGGGTGTCCTGGCCTTTGGAGCCAGTGGTGACCACCCTTGGCTCCTTGGATCGCATCTGTACTTGACCCCAGGACACATGGGTCAAAGGCTCAGTCCCCTTCTCAGCTAGCAGAGAGATGGATGTGTGTGATAAGTAATCCGGTCACCTTCCCACAGCCCAGGGAAAAGTGTCTGTGGTCTTCCTGTGTCTGTGGAGAGCTCAGAGATCCTGAGCCCTGTGGAGGTCCACAGAGAGGAATGACTGGGGAGGTCCAAGCTGGGGTCCCTCTGACTCAGGACTGGAAGCGTGTTCGCACTCTCCCGTCTGGAGTTTTCTAGGCCGAGGGGGCAGGACCTAGCTGATGAGACCCAGTGTGTGTGGCTCTGAGGTTGTGTGCCGATGTGTGTCTGTATGCAATGTTGGGACCGCCCAGCTCCAGCAAAGTCCTTCTGCCCTCTCTGCAGCCTAGCCCCACCCTCAACCAGCTGGTGGGGTCTCTGGCCACAGACTCATGACTTCTCAGCACAAGGTCTGGGTCATTAGTCATGGGATTTCTCCCTGGTGGGTCAGGAGATCAGGCTCCCTCAGATCCAAAGGCTGCTTTGAGCCCTCAGGGCTAGCGAGGGACAGTGCCCTGGCCAGGTGGCTCAGGGCTAAGGTCTTTCACTGGCCAGGCAGTGGTTAGAAGTGAGGTCAAGAGCAGGTGTCAGGGAGTCACCAGATCTGGCTCAGGACCTCTGGAAAGTCCTGCCCTCTCTCTCTCCCACAGCTTTCTTGTCTGTAAAGTGGGCATAATAGCATGTATTCCCACAGGGTTGTTGAATGCAATTCAAGTGCTCACCACAGTGCCTGGCACTTAGCAAGTCTCTACTCAAATATTGGCTGAAAGAGAGTCCCCAGGACTTAGGGAAATCACAGCTGCCTCCTCCCCCTCCAACCAGGGCCCGAGGGGAACCAGACACACGCTGAGCAATCTCTCTTCCTTTAGGGCAGGTGAAACTCAGGTCCAGGCAGCTGTGGGCTGGGCACAGGAGACCCCCCAGGCAGTGCCTAGACAGCCAGCACAGTCTCAGCCTTCACTACTTGCTCGGGCTGTGGAGCCCAGGCTGGGGTGTTTTGGAAGACAACAAAATTACGGGCTTCAGCCGGTGCATCAAAACTGTGTATGTGGGACTCTCAAGGTGCCATTTATATTTATTTCTTTAAAGGCACTTTCCTCAAGAATCTTTGCATTTCTTGCCAAATGGATGGGTTGGGTTATTTCAGCAGCCCATCTAGAACCAGGGGCTTCCCCGACAGAGGACCTGAACCAGAACAAAGAAAAGGCCAAGGACCATATTTGGAGCCATAAAACCCCCATTAGGACACTAAGAATAACTAGCAGAAAGACATTTTATATGAATTGGACACAAATTCACAAAAGCAAGAGAGTTCATTCGTCTCCACCCTGAGGGTCCATGGCTGGGGAAGGGGACTGGGTGTGATATGGGGGTGAGCGCCCATCCAATTTGATCTTTATCTTAAATCCACTTCAAAAGCTGGGGATCAGCAGGGTTGGAGGTTTGCCTCTTCCTGTAATTATTTGGTATCTAGTAAAGTTTTTATGAGTGTCTGTGCAAATAAGTGCATTTGATGTGCATTTGTTTGGGCTAGTGCTGCTTTATATAGGAGGCGTGTGCATCTTCCGTTGGTCCTCAGAAAAGAATGAGAGTGAAAATAAAAATAAAATCAAGATATCCGGCCCAGGGAGAGGGGCGGAGCCGAGGCAGTCCCACTACAGACCACACCCCTCTGACAAGGGCTCGTGGGCACCGGGATGCCGCCAAATGAGTTTGCAGCCTTTGGGTTTCCTGTGTAGAGTTGCTCGGGGCTGGAAGGTGGGCTTGGTGAAACAGAGATTCTAGGAAGGCTTTTTTTGGAAACAGAACTCTGCCTGTCTTTTGATTACTGTCCTCTGGGTATCCTTGGTGAAGAAAAATGAATAATAAACAAGGGTGAGTTTCGGGGGTGTCACGTTATCATTTAAGTGGCAGGGTAAACCTACTTCTCTGGAGTTTGAGCTCAGCAGAATCTGGTGGTGCGGCAGGTTGAACGGAGATATGGCTCCCCGGCCCTCTCCGGACAAGGCGGCCGGGGTGGGACAGGATAGGTGTTCCTCCTGTGTGGCTCGGGAAAGCAGGGGTGCTCCCTAAGGGCCAGGAGCCAATCCAGGGTGTCAGGGGCTAGGAGCATCCACGCCCATCTCACGTGTCCACCTGGCACCCAGGATGCAGCCTGCAGGTGCATTCAGTTTAGCCCATGCTGGGTTGTCTCTCCTCCCAGCACTGCAGTCCTGATTTATTTGTTCTAAAACTATTTTAGCATTTTACTGAAGTATGATATACATATAGAGAAGTGCACAGTGCGTAAATTTACAAAGGGGACACGGTGATGTCCCCAACACCCCAGTCAAGAGCGAGAATGTTCTGGCTCCCCAGAATCTCTCCTCATCCCCCCCACCTCCAGGCACTGCCCATCCCTTCTTCCAAGGAAACCACTATCTGGTTTCTAACACCATACATGAGTTTCATCTGTTTTTGAATTTTATATAAGCAGACTCGTAGAGTATATGTGTCTTACCATACTTTAATCATGAGATTTTGCATGAAAATATGGATTTTTCTCCTGAAACATCAGAGGTCTGATTATCTTGGACCCTTATTCCAGCAGGGTGTTGATAATCTGGAGCTGAATTGTGCCCTTCCTCCCTCCCCCCAGTTAACCCCCACTCCCACCCTGCTCCAGGCAGGACACCTGCCCTCTTCAGGGTCTGGCTTGGTGACTCCTGCTGTAAACCTATGGCTTCTCCCGTGATCTTCAACCCCTCCCCAAAAGGAATTAACTGTGTGTACACTGGGGAAGTACATCCAGAATCTTCTCTTATCTCAGTCCCTTCATCTACATCCAGTACCCTCTGAGGTAGAAATCATGAGACCTTTTAACAGGTGAGGAAATCAGCACCTCAGAGAGGTGAAATCACTTGCCTGGGGTCACACAGCATTGTAAGTGTCAGATCCTGGATTCAAACCTGGATTGGCCAGACCCCAAACCTCAGGCTCTTGTCACCTCCCCACATGGCTCCCCTGGGCATCCAGGCCCAGGCGTGAACAATCCCCTTCTGCCTCCTTCTAGCGGGGAGGAAGCTGGACTTTTCCCAAAGGAAATGCCGGGAAACACAAAACCCGAAACAGAAAACAGGGCAGGGATGGTTCCCAGGCCCCAGCAGCCTAACCTCGGGTGATGCAAGTCTAGTCTGGGACGGGCTGGTCTGGACTGGTGCAGCCTCCCCAGATGCAGCAAGGGAGGGTGGCATCGTGCCAGTCACTGAATATCCACCATGTACCAGGCTCTTCCTGTATGTCATCCCCAAATGTTCACAAGGTGCCTATGAGGTAGGTATTATTATTTAGCCCCACTGTACAGATGAGAAAACTGAGGTTCAAAGAGGTCAGTGTCTTGCCTTGGACCACAAATGTATGAGTGGTATGTCTTTGTTCTGTACCACATTGACTCAGTCTTCTTACTGGAGCCCCCTCCACTCTCCTGTTACGATGGGGGTGCAGCCAGGTGCTTCCTCCTGGGTGCTCAAAGATTCTGGAGTCTGGCTGGCATGGCTTGGGGCTTAGTTTCAGGAGCCACATGGTGGTTCATAGGGCCTCAGTTTCATCGGGAAAGTGGGGATAATATTACTACTTTTCATGACTATTTGGAGGTTCAACGAGGTCTGTGGGCTTTTGAATCTGGAAGAATTAGCAGTGGTCTGTTAGAGGGGGCAGGAGGGTCACTGGATATGCAAAGATCCTGAGGCAGGAGAGAACTTGATCCATTGGAAGCCTGTGTGGCTGGGTCAGAGGAAGGATGTGGCCGCAGGTGTGGGCAGGAGCCTGACCTCAGGACGTTATAGGTCACAACGAGGAGTGTGGACTTGAACCTGAGGGCAGTAGGGAGCCATGGGAGGGTTTAAACACCATCGTGCCACGGTCATGTTTGTTTTTTAGGAAGATCTCCCTGGCTGCGATGAGGGGTGAGACCACAGGCAGGAGGCCAAGTGATAAGGCCTTTGGGTTTCAATATCCCTTTTGTATGGAATGAGGTTGGGCGGTCCGCAGAGCAGACCTTATCCTCTAATTTCCCATAGAGGTTGTGTTTCCAGATTCAGGGTTTCATGTTACACAGAGTTATTCTTTCTGGAATGTGTCCCCCAAGCAACCCCGCTGGACCCTCTGTGGAAGGAGGGGCTCTTCTGAATGCAAGATGCGCGTTTATGCAAAAAAGTAGAGCATCGCATTCCCGGGGCTTGGCAGTGTCTGTCCCTGAAACAGTCCAGCAACCAACAGATGGAACAGCGTTTAGGAGTTGGGACAGGCTGCAAACATCAATGATAGCAATAATAGTAATGATGACAACGATTAACCTTTATTGATGACTTACCATACCAGGCCTTTGTGAAGTCTCTAACATCTGGGATCTCATGGAATCCTAAAATAAGCCTGTGAGTTAGCTGGCACTGATACCCATTGTACAGATGAGGAAAGTGAGGCCCAAAGTGGGGAAGTGCCTTGCTCATGGTTACTGAGGGGCAGAACCAGGCTGCCACCTGTGGGTGCTGGGCCACTTCAGAAGGGAGGCGAGCTGACGTGTTGTTAAACTTTCTGGGATCCAGACAGCCCTGCAACTGTTCCCAGTGCACAGAAAAGCCAGAAAATTCCAAACCCAGCATCCTGGCCTCCATCTACACTTCAGCCCACACAATCTGCCCTACAAAGTTATTCTCCCTGGAAGAACTTGGTAATTCAGGCTTTTCCAAACCCAGGAGAAGCTTCCAAGTCTAGAATCCTCCCAATGGCCTCTAAGGCCTCTTGGCCCTTGTCCACCTCCCTGGCCTCATCCCTACCTCCTTCCCCTCCAGGCTGCACTACATGCCAAGTGTACTGGCCTTATTTCAGCTTCTCAAGCAGCTCCTACTCTCTCCTGCCTGCAGGCTCTGAACAGGCTGTTCCCTTTGCCTGGCAAGCTTTCTCCACTCTATTCCTAGCTTACTCCTATTCATCCTTTCTGTCTCAGTGTAAATGTCACCACCTCCCAGGAGGCTTCCTTCACTCCCTATGCTAGCTTAGGTCTACCTCTTATATGTTTTCAGCAACGTGTGTTTCTCCGTCATGGTGACATGGGTTATCTGTCTTCCCCACCCTTCTCCCGTCCCCGTGTGGTCTCAGGAAGGAGTGATAGGGAGCACATCCTCAGTGTCAAGGCAGTGAAGGGGATCTGTAAGACGGGGAGGGGACAAGTGCCCTTGAAATATGACACGGTCCACATTGTGCTTGCTCGGTGGTTGGAGCTATGCATCTCCCCTGTAGACCAACTGAGGACTCAAGGCAAGAAATGACTTCTCACAGCATAAGATGAGTCTGATGTCTTGTACTGAATGAGCATCCCATTTCCTCCCCCCTTTGCTGCCTTCCCTTCTCCGGGGGAGCGCTAAGAATGGGGAAGAAGAAAGCTTGGACTCACAGCCCATGCTGGAGAAGATGCAAATGGAGACTTGGGCCTGCTAGATTCTAGGGGAGGATAGAATGATCTGGGGAAACTGAGGCAGCAGGGTCTTGGGGATGGGGGAGGAGCTCAGGGGCCTGGGGGAGGGAGATGGCAGAGGGTGAGGAAAGGAGAGGCTGTTCTCTGTTTCTGGAGATTTTTTTTTTTAATTTTTAAAGATTGAGGTATAGTTGATATACCTGGGGATTCTTGATGGCAACCATAGAGGCAACTCCTGGGGGCGCTGTGGTGTCTCACGCAGTGCAAGCGGACAAGAAGAGGTAGCGGGGGAGCCTGGTCTCCATCATAAGCACCCAGTGCATGGTGGTGACCGTCAGGGCTCCAACCGTAAGGCCTCAAGCCCTTGTCTGCCACCCCTGAGCGGAGGCCAGATTCCCATGGAAGGAGGTCATTGTGTGGGCAATTGGAAGGTGACAGCCCTGAGGGGACCCTGCAAAAGGAAACCTGTGTTTTCAGGGTGTTAGGGCATGGGAGCAATTTGAAAAATCTGTTTTCAACCATTTCTTTGAGAAGCTCATTTCTTTTTAATAAAAGAACGTTAAGAAGTGCAACACAGACAAGAGCCTTTTGTTTATTTTTATTTTTATTTTTTTAACATCTTTATTGGAGTATAATTGCTTTACAGCGTTGTGTTAGTTTCTGCTGTATAACAAGGTGAATCAGCTGTGTGTATACATATATCCCCATATCCCCTCCCTCACACCCAAACAAGAGCCTTTTAGACAATAAATGTTTTCTGCATTTAGGAAGTGCCCCTTTGAGGGGACGGAAGTCTTCATGGGAGTCTTAGGGCCCTGAGCTCTGAGTTCTAGGTTGTGTGGGAGCCCAGAACAGTCCAGGCTGCCCAAGGAGCGCGCCAGGCTGGGGGACCGTGGTGATGGGAGATGATTCCATTATGCCCTGAACATGTGAGGAGGGATGGAGAACACCCTGCATTTGTCTAACAAGAAGATATTCCCAAATGTTTTTGGCCAATTTGAGTATAGAAACTCAAGACAAAGAAACTGTCCAATGCCTACTTAAAATATTAATTTGAGTTGGGTATTACCGGAAAAATTATAATAACAATTTTTATTATTATAATTTTGGATGTTTATAACAGTAACCTGACAAATGGGTTAAAAGGAGATAGTAAATATAAATATTGCTTTTTCCTTGCAGTTTCTGAAACAGTTTAGTTTCAGACTCTTCACTTGCATTTCTTCCTTTTTTTATTATTGTTTTTAATTGTGATGAAATCCACATAACATAAAATTTACCATCTTAACTATTTTTAAGTGTACAGTGGCATTAAGTATAGTCACACTGGTTGTACAGCCGTCACCCATTTCCAGAGCTCCTGTCATCTTGCAAAAGCCAGGACATGGAAGCAACATAAATGTCCATTGACGGATGAATGGATAAAGAAGATGTGGTACATATATACAATGGAGTATTACTCAGCCATAACAAGGAACGAAATTGGGTCATTTGTAGAGACGTGGATGGACCTAGTGTCTGTCATACAGAGTGAAGTAAGTCAGAAAGAGAAAAACAAATATATATTAACACGTATATGTGGAATCTAGAAAAATGGTACTGATGAATCTGTTTGCAGAACAGGAATAGAGACACAGACATAGAGAACGGACGTGTGGACGTGGGTGGGGGAAGGGGGGGTGAGATGTACCGGGAGATTGGGACTGACATATATACACTACCATGTGTAAAACAGATAGCCGGTGAGAACCTGCAGTGTAGTGCAGGGAGCTCAGCTCAGTGCACCATGGTGACCTAGGGGAGTGGGATGCGGGGGTGGGAGGGAGGTTCAAGAGGGAGGGGATGTATGTGTACGTATAGCTGATTCACTTTGTCGTACAGCAGAAACTAACACAACATTGTAAAGCAACTATACTCCAATTTAAAAAAAAAACTGAAACTCTGTCCCCAGTAAACAATAACTTCCTATTCTCTCCTTCCTTGACCCCCTGGCAACCACCATTCAACTTTCTGTCTCTATGAATTTGACTACTCTAGGTATCTTACTTAGGTGTAATCATACGTATTTGTCCATCTGTGATGGCTTATTTCACTTAACATAATGTCCTTGAGGTTCATCTGGGTTACAGCATGTGTCAGAAGTTCCTTCTTTTTTAAGACCGAATAGTATTCCATTGTACATATATACCACATTTTTTTTATCCATTTATCTGTCAGTGGACATTTGAGTTGCTTCCACCCCTTGGCTATGGTGAATAACGCGGCTATGAACAGGAGTAGACAAATATCTCTTCAAATCCCTGCTTTCAGTTCTTTTGGGTGTATACCCAGAATTCGATTTGCTGGATCATATGGTGATTCTGTTTTAATTGTTTTGAGGAAGCGCCATACTGTTTTCCACAGTGGCTGCACCATTTTACACTTCCACCAACAGTGCACAAGGGTTCCAATTTCTCCACCTCCTCTGTTTTTTGATAGTAGTATCCTAATGGGTGTGATGTTGTGTCATCGTAGTTTCCATTTACACATCCCCAATGAATAGTGATGCTAGGCATTTTTAAAAATTTTTATTTATTTATTTATTTATATTATTTTTGGCTGCATCGGGTCTTAGTTGTGGCACATGGGCTTTTTGTTGCAGTGCGTGAGCTTCTCTCTGGTTGTGGCGTGTGGGCTCAGTAGTTGCGGCCCACAGGCTTAGTTGCCCCGTGACATGTGGGATCTTAGTTCCCCGACCAGGGATCGAACCCATGTCCCCTGCATTGGAAGGCTGGTTCTTAACCACTGGACCACCAGGGAAGTCCCAGATGCTGAGCATTTTTTCATTTGCTTATTGGACATTTGTATACCTTCTTTGGAGAAATGTCTATCAAGTCTTCCCCTCATGGTTTTTTTTTTTTTCCCCCTCATGTTTGATGGGGTTTTGGGTTGTTTTGGTTTTTTAAAAATTTTTGTGTATTTATTTATTTATTTTTGGCTGCATTGGGTCTTCGTTGCTGCATGCAGGGTTTCTGTAGTTGCGGCGAGCGGGGGCTACACTTTGTTGTGGTGCGCGGGCTTCTCACTGTGGTGGCTTCTCCTGTTGTGGAGCACGGGCTCTAGGTGCGCGGGCTTCAGTAATTGTGGCTCATGGCTCTAGAGCACAGGCTCAGTAGTTGTGGTGCACGGACTTAGTTGCTCCGCGGCATGTGGGATCTTCCCAGACCTGGGATTGAACCCATGTCCCCTGCATTGGCAGGTGAATTCTTAACCACTGTGCCACCAGGGAAGACCCAGCGTTTTTGGTTGTTGTTGAGTTATAGGAGTTCTTTATGTATTCTGGATATTAACCTCTTGTTAAATATATGATTTGCAAATATTTCTCCCATACAGTGGGTTGTATTTTCACTCTGTTGACCATGTCCTTTAAATGCACAGAAATTTTCAATTTTGAGGTCTAATTTATCTATTTTTGCTTTCGTTGCCTGTGCTTCACCTGCGTTTGTGAAGCTGTGTCTTTTGTCATTACGGAGCCACTTTTCAAAATGTTCAGCATCACTTTCCAGAGGACCTCTCTCCACTTCTCTCTAAGTTGTTTGACACACAGATTCATGCTTAGTGTGGTAATTATCCCAGCCACAAATACCACTTTGCCACACATTATGACAGTGGGCTATACTTACTCTCCTTGTAGGTACGCGTTCATAATCTGCAGAGCTTCTATATTGCATCATAAAGTGAGTTGTAAAAGGCTTGTTTGCAACAGTGCTCAACCCCTGTGTGTGCCAGGCCACACTCCCAGGAGAAATTCTAAAGCTACACGAAATTACTTTATCTCTTTTAGCCCATTTGTCAGCTTACTGCGATTAACATCCAAAATGAGCACCCAGTGAGGTCGTTTCAGGCTCATGCATCTTCCCCAAACAGTGTTCTGTTGGTCAAATGAAATAATTGAGAGAATGTCCCATAATACAACATGCTTTGGAAAGAGGCAAATATAAGGAATAATTTTGGGGGGAAAAGCTCTACTTTCTATTCTAGCTGTAGAATAATTAATATAAAATAATAACAATAATAATAGCAGCAGAAATAATCACCATTTGTCGGGAGCCACTCCAGCCTGGCCATGAGCTTCACACACATTCACACACTGCTTCACACACATTCTCACTGAATGCACACACCAGCTTTACGAGGAAGACGCTCGTATTGTTCCCCATCTACAGATGGGGAAATTGAGGCTCAGGCAGTGGAAGACACATGCTGGGAGAGCTGGGATTTGAACCTGTGTCTTTCAGAGCCCAGGCTCTTAATCACTACACGTTTCTGCTTTTATCTACCTGGTTTATGCCAGGCTGTGAGTGCCCGGCACTGGTGTGACCCAGAGAGGAGCCTGCCCAAGTGGTAGTGGGGGTTAAAATCCTCCTACTTTAATCAAGCAAAGTTGGCTGCAGGGCTGGGGCCCCCGCCCAGCTTGGTTCCTTCTGCCTGGTGGTTGGTAGTGCTTCGCGGAGTGCAGACTGATACTGGGAGGGGGCATCACAGGCGGCCCCTCCTGACCTCTGCTCAGGCAGGTTAGAAGCAACTCACCAGCAGGCACTTGGAAGGAAAAGGGGAAGAAAGTTACCTCCCGCGTCCCCTGCATCGGCAGGCGGACTCAACCGCTGCGCCACCAGGGAAGCCCTATTTTTTAAAAAAATTAATTTAATTTATTTATTTTTGGCTGCTTTGGGTCTTCTTTGTTGCGTCGGGCTTTCTCTAGCTTAAGCAAGCAGGGGCTACTCTTCGTTGCGGTGTGCGGGCTTCTCATTGCGGTGGCTTCTCTTGTTGCGGAGCATGGGCTCTAGGCGCCTGGGCCTCAGTAATTGTGCATCGGCAGGCGGACTCTCAACCACTGCGCCACCAGGGAAGCCCAGCAGGCGGATTCTTAACCACTGCACCACCAGGGAAGCCCAGTCAGGTCAATTTTACACAAAGAAGTGAACATAAAAACATCAGAGGCACAAGAGACCCTCGGTTGCCTCTGGCTTTGTTAAAAGGAGCTTATATTTTTATTTTTGGTAAGCTTTCTTTTTTTTGTTATGGAAAATTTCAAACGTATATAAAAGTAGAGAGAATAATATACCTATCACCCAGCTTTAGCAATTATAACTCATGCACAATCTTGTTTCATCTACATTCCACCCCAATTCCTCTATCCCAATGGATTATTTTGAAGCAAATCCCAGACACTCTTAACATCTCAACCGTAGCTATTTGGCTGTATCTTTCTAAAAATTAAGAAAATCTTTTTTAAAAAAGAAGGCTGGGCTTCCCTGGTGGCGCAGTGGTTGAGAATCTGCCTGCCAATGCAGGGGACACGGGTTCAAGTCCTGGTCTGGGAAGATCCCACGGATCTCCATGGATGCCGCGGAGCAACTAGGCCCGTGAGCCACAACTACTGAGCCTGAGCGTCTGGAGCCTATGCTCTGCAACAAGAGAGGCCGCGACAGTGAGAGGCCTGCACACCACGATGAAGAGGGGCCCCCGTTTGCCACAACTAGAGAAAGCCCTCGCACAGAAACGAAGACCCAGCACAGCCAAAAATAAATAAATAAATATATTAAAAAAGAAAAAGGCTATAGCCATAATACCATTATCACAGCTGGAGAAATTATCATCACACATATCTAGTCATTGTTTACATTTCTTTGATGGTCTCATAAATGTTTTTTGTACCTTGTAAAAAAGTCCATATATGTCCCTTAAGTCCCTTTTAATCTATAATCCCCCCCCCCACCTCTCTGCCCTTGTCATTTATTTGTTGAAGGAACCTGCTTGTTTGTCCTGTAGAGTTTTCCTCAATCTGGACTGTATTCCTGTGAGTTCCTTTAACATGTTCCTCTGTCCTCTGTATTTCCTGTAATTAGATTTAAGGCTTGATGAAGTTCAGGTTCGATTTTTGGCCACAATACTTCACAGGAGGTATCCTGTCCTTCCATCAGGAGGCCCATAATGTCTTGTGATCTCTCTTTTTGTGAGGTTAGCAGTCATTGATGTCCATTGCCCAAGTTCATTCTTTCATTGGGGATTGCAAAGTGATGATATTCTAATTCTGTCTTCCTTCTTCATTTATTAACTGGAATACTTGTAAAAGTGAAACTTCTCTTCTTCAACTCTTTAGTTACCCCAAGGTACAGTACAATATCCTTCATACATACAATACAGATAGTACAGACTTGATTCTTTAATAGTTCTCACATACTGAGTTGGTTTCCTGACATCCTTGGAGTTATTTTTTATTGAGTTATTATTATTAATTTTTTAGTATCATTATGAACATAGGGATTTAATGTTATTTGGTGTGTTTCAATCCCCTGCAATTATTATTCTTATTGATACTCAAATGATCCCACAAGACCAGAGTGAAGCTCTTTGGGTTGGCTCCTGCAGCCTTTTGACCTCAGTAGGCTTTGATAACTTCCTTGCTTTCTGGAATTTTCTGTCCCAGACCTGAAATCAGCCATTTCTTCAAGGATCCCTGGTTTCTTTGAGTGGGGAGTGGTATTTAGAGACCACAATTAAGGTTTATGTGATGCTTATTGCCATTGGGTTGGTCATTGTTTCTGGGCATTTTCAGTGGACAGAGCTAGGAAATACATTTGTTTTTTTAAAGATAGAATGTATCGTGAGTCATAACTACCAAAACTTGGAAGCAACAAAGATGTCCTTTAGAAGGTGAATGGATAAACAAACTAGTATATCCACACAATGGAACGCTATTCAGTGGTAAAAAGAAATGAGGTACCGAGCAATGAAAAGACATAAAGCAGCCTTAAATGTATATTGCTAGGTGAGAGAAGTCAATCTGAAAAGGATACATATTGTATGATTCCAACTATATGATATTCTGAAAAAGGCAAGATTCTGGAGACAGATCCGTGGTTGCCAGGAGTTGGGGGGTGGGTGGGAGGGGTGAACAGGCAGAACACAGGGGATTTTTAGGGCGTGGAAACTATTCTGTATGATACTACAATGGTGGATACATGTCATTATATGTTTGTCACAACCCTTAAAATGTGCAGCACCTAGACTGAATCCTAATATCAACTATGGACCTTGGGTCATAATTATATATCAGTATTAGCTCATGAGTTGTAACAAGTGTACCCCACTAATGCAAGATGTTAAATAATGGGGGAAATTGGGGGAGGTGGAGATGAAGGGGTATATGGGAACTCTTGGTACTTTCTATTCAATTTTTCTGTAACCCTAAATCTGCTAAAAAGATAAAGTCTGTTAATTTATTTTCAAAATATGAGTTCAATTGACATTTCTCATTTAAATTCAGGGCTATAGTGTTTTTACTTAGTCTCATCCATCTTACATCTGCATGTCCTTTCTCCCATGCTGTGTGTCCTTTCTTCCCAGTTCTTCATTGCGGCATGCGGGCTTCTCTCTAGTTGAGGCGCACAGGCTCAGTGGTGGTGCCGCATGGGCTCAGTAGTTGTGTCATGCGGGCTTAGTTGCCCTGCGGCACGTGGGGTCTTAGTCTCCTGACCAGGGATCGAACCCACATCCCCTGCATTGGAAGGCGGATTCTTAACCACTGGACCATCAGGGAAGTCCCTATCCTTTCATTAGATAATTCTTAGATAAATAAGAATATAGTCTACACACTCTTCTCCAAATTTTAAACCAAATTTCTTTCTAGTCAACCTCCAAATACTGGCAGAGGAAGGCCTGACCCCAGACTTTGTACACCGTCAGAATCCACCCAATTTGAAATACATTATTTCTGTTCTTTGTTGAGGGCCTACTGCTGTTTCCAGGTTTGTATAAAAAGATTTCTGTGTGTTAGTTGAGCCTTCAGACAATCCCATGAGGTAGGTATTATTCCCCTATTTTGCAGAAGTGGAAACTGGAACTTAACGAACTGGGATTTGAACTCGTGTCTCCCTTATTTCACCCATTTGTTCATAAGTATTTCCAAAGTTCCTAACTCTGTTTCAGACCCCATCCCAGGTACTGGGATACAGAGATGAACCAGGCAGGGTCCTGTCCTCATGGGGCTCACATCTAGGGGATCACTCATGTCTGAGCATCTGTTCATCTGTCGGTCCACCACTGCACAGGGAACGCCTCAAGGGAATCTGTCTGATCCACTCGAAGTGAGAGCCCCGCACAGCAGAAACCAGTGGATGTTTGTTGAAAGAATAAATAAATAAGTGAAGAAAGAAGGTTGAAAGAAGAACAAAGCTTGTGGTTGTAATGGAAGTCTTATGCCTCTTATACTCAGAAACCTTTGTTAAAAATTTAATAACTTTTAAGTTACGGATATAATGCACCTCATTATAGAAAATTTGGAAACTATTGAAAAGTGCAAATGAGAAAATAAAAATAATCCATAATACTAGCCTCCAAAGTTAGTCTTTTTTTGTATTCCTTTGGGCTTTTTTATGTATGAATATCTTTTTTAAGATACAACATTTGGATCTTGCTATATATCTAGATCTATCTATAGATAGATCTATCTATATCTATCCATAGATAGATAGATAGATCTATCTATAGATAGATCTATCTATAGATAGATAGATCTGTAGTTTGCATTTAAAAACCTCACTAACGATGTATAATGAACATTTTCCTATTCGAAAATCTTTTCAAACCTAAGTGTCTACTTAGAGGTTGGATTTATTTTCACCAGTGACTACATCCTTTACCATATAAAATAATTATAAGCTCAAGACTGAGGTTAAGTCATAATGGGAAGCATATTTAGCAGGTTTCTAGGCAGCGCACTGGGCCTCAGCCATGACCATACAATCTTTCCCCAGCAAACGCCCAGGGAAATGCCTTGAGAATGTCAGCTGGAGGCATCAGCCTTACTTGGCTCCTTTAATACTCGGAGTTATATTTTCAGCACGTTCACTTTCTACAGTTCTGATCTCTGCAGGTGCCACTAAAATTCTCTCTTGGCTGCAGAGGAATGTATACAGGCATCAGACTGTGATTAAATGCTGTCTCTGGAGTCAGACTCACCCTAAGCCCGGCTCCACATGAGATGGCTGTGTGATCTCGGCAAGGACATTCACCTCTCTTGGCTTCAGTTCCCTCATCTGTAACACAGAGCAGCACATGCTCACACGTCCACTGGCGGTCACGGGGACTCAACAGCACAATGCCTGGCACGTGATAAGTCACCAATAAACATCAGATATTATAACTTGTGTTCGGAGCGTTTTCTCTTCTATCCAAGTGGCATTTGCCATTCTCTGGTGTGAGGGTTGCTCTTGACCACTCGTCTTGATAGAAAGATATGAAGCAACTGAATGACCAACCATCTTAGAAGGAAGCATTGGACACAAGGGTCTCAGGTGTGCCCTGACCCCACCCTGACCTTAAGCAGTCAGGCATCCTAAACACATTGACAGGGGATTATGACTTTATTTTGTTTCTAAATTCATCAAAACACTACAAGTAACCATGGAAGCCAATATCACACAGTAACGAAGTTTCTGGTCTTTGGAGCTAGACAATGAAGGTTCAAATCTCTGCCTCCTTACTTACTATCTGTATCATTTTGAACAAACTACTTCCCATCTCTGAGCTGCAGCTTCCTCATTAGTAAGTTGGACACAACTGCAGTGGACAGCTTTCCCCCCTCCCATCCAGCATCCATTACCCTGCTTTTGCTGTTGCTTTGGGAGAACCAATTCTCTCCTACCCTGAACTATGATTTCACTCCCTGGCTCTGTGACTGGGGCATGTGACCTGGGCTTACGCCAATCGGTGCACGCATCACCTGACCACAGAGATTGGTTGGTGGGTGGTCATGTGACCCCCGCCAGTCCAATGGAGTAGCCCTTAGGGCCTTTGAGAACCACTTCTTTTCCATAGCCTTGCAGTTGTGAGGGTGCGACTGGCTCCTGCTTCAAAGCCATCTTGCTCCCAAATGGGAACATGCTCCAGGGGAATAGAGTCAAGAGAAACCAGTTGTGGACAAATTTTGAGCCCCTGCTTGAAGCCCAATCATGATTTTCCATTGACACAAGTGAATTAATCCTCTTTCTTTGCTTAAACCAGTTTGAATTGGGTATTCAAACTGGGTATTCTGTCACTTTCAACTGAAAGAATCCTGTCTCCCAGAATTGTTATAAGGATTAGATAAGGAAATATATAGAAAGCCCTCAGTGCAGTACTTGGAACAAAGTATGTGCTTAATAAATGGTAGTTATTTATATTGTTGTCATTATAACTTTGTAGAAAATCAGGTAAAACAAAAAATATCAGGGAAAACAGTGCACATTTTTCCTAATTTCACCTCTTAGGGATAATCGGGTAAATATTTTGAAATATTCTTCTTCCAGACATTTTCATATATATATATTCATAAAAACCAAAATGGGATTATTCTCTAATACTGTATTATAACCTATTTCACTCAGAAATCAAACACAGCACAAAGATATATCTGCACAGCACAGTCGTTCGTAACGGTGGCATAGCATTCTATGTTTTTGTTGAATACAGATTATCTCCAAGTTATTTTTGTATTAATGATGTTGTGATGGCATTTTCTATCATCTGTCAATCGGTTGATCTGTATCTTGATGCATTTCATAATTTTCTAATGATCAGTTTCTAAGACGAGGATTGCAGAGTCAAAGAGTTTCACAGATTTAAAAACCTACCTTGTAGTTTTTATTGGAATGTTTAGTTTTTGAATGAAACACGTCTTGGTCTTTTCAGGATGCTATAACGGAATACCAGAGTCCGAGTGGCTTATAAACAACAGAAGTTCATTTCTTACAGTTCTGGAGGCTAAAAAGTCCAAGATGAGCGGATTTGGTGCCTGGTGAGGACCCTCTTCCCGATTCATAGACACCTGTGTCCTCACGTGGTGGAAGGGGTGAGAGAGCTCTCTGGGGTCTCTCTTCTATAGACACTAATCCCATTCGTGAGGATGGAGCCCTCATGACCTAATCACCTCCCAAAGGCCCCACCTCCAAATACCGTCACATTGGGGATTAGGCTTCAACCTTGAATTTGGGTGGGGATACAAACATTTAGCCTGTAGCAATATTATCAAACATTTAAATGTCTTTTCCAGATGGCAGGGATCCCAATTCTGTGGGCTCCAAATCTTCTCTGCATCAGACACTTTTACAGGTCTGATGTCATGAGTTCTCAAGACTCCCCTGGAGGGGAGGGACGGTGATCTCCCTAACTCTGATCGCATCAGCCTCTTCACTCAGGAGACCTAGCACATCGCAGGGCCCCATTCTTCTTGGTGTTTCAGGGAGACCCCAAGGGGTGTAGAATGTGCACCCACAGGTAAGTCCTGGTTGTCATTTCACTTTGAAAGGAAAATATAGAATTGATTTATTTGCAGACGACATGGTCATCCATGTAGAAGAATCCAACGTAATCTACAAAAAAGCTGCTAAAACTAATGATTGAGATATAATTCACGCAAGTCCTTGTTGTCATTTGACAATTCCTTCACCCTCCCTCACCTCCTATGCCATTGCCCTGTGAACAAACTTCACCACTGTGGCCACCGGCCACACAGAGACACTCTTCCCCGCGGACTTCCTGTGCGCTGATGACCTTGGAAGGGAAGGGGAGGTCGTTCCTCTGGCTTTTGTTTGGTTAGGGGGATCCGCAGCAGCGCTGCTTGGGCACACGAAGGGGCAGAGTTTAGTGAAGTGAGGCTTCCTTCCGCACAGTTCTTTTTCTCCCCAGGGAGCAGTCAGGAGAGTCAGGAGAGCTGTGTCCACGTGGGTGCTGAGCCGCACCGCCACCCACAGTGGTCACATCCTGCCCACGCCCCGCTCTGCTCCTCGGGCCCTGGGCTCAGTCTGGCTCTTTTCCTCTCCCAGGGGCCCACTGCTCCTCCCAGGTACTCTGCTCCCATGTTCCCCCAGGCTGTCACATGTCACACGTCCGAACCCACAGTGGGTGAGCTTCGCATCTACCCCAGGATGCTGACAGAAGTGTGTTGCTGAACTTCGATGTGGCTGCGCCTCCGCCCCAGTCGGAGGGTCCCTCCCCGTGGTGCAGATGCAGAGATGGTGGTTCACAGAGAGGGCCGTACCTGCCCAAGTTCTCACCTCAAGTTATGACGGAGCCAGAATTTGTGCCATTTCTCTCTGATGCCAAGTTCTGTGCTAGTTCTGCCATGTCCTCCAGGACCGGCCATTTCCCGCCAGCTTCTGAAACCCACGAGGGGAGAGGCTGTGAGCCGGGAGGAGGGTAGGTGAAGGGATGTGAGAAGCGTGAATGGTATGGCGCTCTGCGCAAGGGTAACTTGGCAGCTTCTCCCGTCCACATCCCTGGACTCTAGTCCCACACGCTCGGTCCCCAGGGCCACCCGTGGGAACCTTCTCTTCCTCAAATCCTACTACCAGACCCAGCTTTCTGCCCCTGGGGCTCCTGGGTTCAGGGGCCCTTCACCTGCCTGAGCCCTGGGTGGTGTTGGGATGGGGTTGGGCGGGAGGGAGGCTGGGTGTTGACAGGCAGCTGGGCTCACCGGCTGTGGGCCTGGCCCCTCCCCCCACCCTTCCTCCCCTTCCCAGCTGGCTCCGAAAGGGAAGCGGGGTGGGGGCAACTTCACAGGGAAACTTTTGTTCTTGCCCAGAACAGACACAGGCTGGGGACCGAGCTTCCCCTTGGCTGCCACGGAGACCGGGGCCACTTGAGTTCATGTTTATTTTCACAGTGTGGATTCCATGGAGATAATCGGCCCTGACAGGGCAGCCCTGGAAGAGGGCTCGGGACTCTGTGGAGTGCCTACTATGTGCTAGGCCCACGATAGGCGGGAGCCAATGAAATCCTAATCCCCAGAGATCAGAGGCTGAATCACACTTGACTGAGAAGGAGGCCGCCAAGGCGCATAGAGGGGAACCCACTCGCCCAAGGTCACACAGCAGGTTAGCAGAGTGCTGGAAGGGGAGGCCACGCGCTCCCCTGGGCTCTTTCTACTTTTATGCCTGAGTTACTGGCAAAGCAACTCAGCCGCCCTGGGGCTTCACGGAAGAGGCACTGCCCAGGGTTCCCCACAGGCCGGGGTCTGTGAATCAGGATGGATAAGAGCGTGGACATCTCTTCCAAGGGGCTCCAATCCAAGCTGAGGCCTCGGGCAAGCAGCGTTCTCTGAACCCTAGCCTCCTCCTCTGTGCAACGGGACTAATGACAGCGTCTGTCTCGTTAGAGCCCTGCCGCTTGACGAGGGGTGAGAACTCAGTAATAACCATTGTTATTATAATATTATTACTGCTAGTCTTCCATCCTACCCAGTGCTACACCCTCGGGCTCACCGTGGGCCCAGGAGTGTCCTACAAGATGTGTCAATGCTGTTCCCGAGTGGAAGCTTCTCCTGCCGAGGCCGTGAGGGGCGTGAGGGGGGGCTGGGCTGTGTGTGAATCCCGACTGCTTGTCATCCCTGGGAGCAGACCAGGGGTTTCACAAGGAATCACCCCCAGCCCCTCCCCGGTTGGGCCAGCAGCCCTCGCCCTGCCGCATCCTCCTCAGGGCACCGCTGGACCACCCATCCCCTGGCCCAGGCCCTCCCCCAAATCCACCCTCGCCGTTATTTAATTTTTTTTTTCTGTATTTACTTTTCCCACCGCTTCATTTCATTCCTGAAATACACCTCAAAGCCCCAGATAGACCCAACTCACCAGGCCAGTCATGAGTCCGCCAGTAAGACCGGCATCGGACGCGTGAGGACCCGAGGAAACAGCCGAATCAAAAACCAAACATGGAACCAATAAAAATCTTTAACCTGACACTACAAACTTCCCACAGACTTCAGAGAAATACCTCGAGAAGTGCACGACCTTTTAGTTTCTCCCCAAGGCTACCACCTCCTCCAGCGGGGTCTTTCTAAAATACAGGTTTGACCTTGTCACTTCCCGGCTTCAGAACCCTTCGATGGCTCCTCATTATTTATTATTCTTATTCGCTTGCATTTATCGAGGTCCTCTGCTCGCTGGGTCCTGTGCTGGATGCCTTTCATGCATTTGTTCCCATGGGGCAGGGACTGTTGCTATCCTGGTCTCAGAGAAGAGGGAGCAGCGGTGCGGGGGGACCGCAGGGTCACGAAGCTGGGGAGTGGCGGAGCTGGGATGCAAACTCGGGTCAGCCTGCGTCCAGAGCCGGGGCCTCTCCAGCTCTCTGCGGCCCGGCTGGAGGCCTCAGCCCGCCCTTGACGAGCTCCCCGGCCTGGTGTCCGGCCGCTTTTCCCTCCGCTCCCTCTGGGTTGACCTTCCTGCTCATCACTTCTGTCACTCAGTCTCAGTGTGGGAACCACACTCCCAGCACGGGCTCCGGACCTCAACCTTGGTCTCCACAGGGACCTCCTCGTCTCCAGTAACCGACCAGCTCCTGTGGCTTGAACTCCTGAATGACCAGTGGCTCTTCAACTGCCCCATTTTGAGATAACAGCCCTTCCTTGACCTTGAGGCTCCTGCTAGCTACCACCTTCTATCTCTTTTTCCATCTCCTACCAAGCTTTTAAAAGCCCAGTGTATGCCCCC
>NW_020175018.1:11560817-11568380 GCF_003031525.2 Neophocaena asiaeorientalis asiaeorientalis | reverse complement strand
GTCACCCCCACCCACCCCTCAGCTCTTTGCACTCTGCTCCCAAGTCTCCCCTGAAATGGCTCCGGGTGAGGCCACCTCTGACCCCTGGGTCATCTCGTCCACTTGTCCAGCTTCTGGGCTTCATCTTACCTCCTGCTTACCCCCTCTCGCCTCTGGTTCACCACCTTCCGGCTGCTTCTACTCCAGCTACTTCTTGGCAACTCTTCCTTTGCCCCCTGTCCTGAATGTTGGTGCACATGGATCACACTCCCTGGGGGAACTCAGCCACCATGACCACAGGGGTGATGTCCAAACCTGCACCCCAGCTCTGGCTTCCCTCCTGACCCACAGAGCCAACCGCCTCCTGGTGTCCTGGTGTCTTCGCTGGGACACCCTTCTGGCCCCGCAGACTCAGCACATCCGCATCGGAGCACCTAATGAGACTTCCTCTTGGGCTGCCCATCTCGGGGACATCACCATCAGCCTCCAACCAGGCGTGAAGTCGGAGCATCCTGTAGACTCCTCCCTCTTCTCTTGTGTTCTTCACTCCTGCTGCGAGCGGGGCACCAGGTCCTATCACTTCTACCTTCTGTACGTCCTCTGTTCCCCCTCCTCTGCATCCCCCCGCCCACCACCCTCGTTCAGGCCACCATATTCTCTTGCCTTCTCGCTGGTCTCCCATCTCCAGCCCTGCTCCTCTAAACTCTTCTCCCTACTGTACAGAGAGCCACCTCTCTCAAAGGCAAATTTGATTCGGTTATGTCCCTTCAGTGGCTCCCCGTTGTTCTTGCAATAAAGCCCACCTCAGTAAAACCCACCATGGCCCCCGCCAGCCTCTCTGTCCTACTTTCTTGTTGGGGCATCTTGGGTCAGCCCACTACCCTCTCTTGCCAGTCTCCCACGCTCAGTATCAGCACAAACTTCGTGCAGATCCCCGTCACTCGGGGCTTTGCTGCCTCCACGCTTTTATATGCGCCGTTCCTTCTGCCTTGAACACCCTTCCCCTCTGGTCCTCCAGGCAAACTACTGTTCCTTTTCAAGTCTTGACTCAGATGCCACCTCCCTTTGACTCCCCTGGAGGTCTCAGGTGCCCCTTCTCCTATGGTCCTAGTGGAGCGTATACAGGCACCATGGAAGTGAGTATTTGTTACATTGTAAGAGTCTTGTGACCTCTGTCCGGCTCCCTCACCCCCACCCCCACTGGATGGGGAGTTTCTTGAGGGTTGGGCTCAGGGAGACTTTAACTCTGGGCCTCTAGTGCTCAGCCCAGGGTCCAGCATGGAGAGGGAGCTCAACGAGTATTTGTTGGATTGCCTCCAATTCAGAAATGGAAAGAAAAGAAGAGAAAAGAAAAAAGGAAAGAAAAGAAAAAGAAAAAGTGGACTGGAACTTTGGAAGATCACCTGGGTGGGGCTTGGAGGACCAATAGCCAAAGGCTAGTGAATTGGGGTTTCAAGCCCGAGCCAAACCTGGGGGGGGTCTCTTGGGCTGTGTAATCCAACATCCCCCCCCCCAACACACATCTCAGGGTGTGGCGAGTCCTGCACTGGGGCTAGAACTGGGCTTCCAGCTTCCTGGATGAGACCTGCCCGGGCTCTTGGAGCCAAACACATGTGGCTTTAAACTTCAGTCCATCTTCCCAGCTGCGTGACCTTGGGCAAGTCCCTTCACTTCCTCCAAGCCTGTCCCCCAACTTGCAGCTTGATGGTAATCTCCACAGGGCTGCATGGATTCAATGAGGTGATCTCAGTAGGGCAGCTAGGCTAGTGCTGGCACCTAGTGGGTGCTCAGGAAATGTTTTTTCACGTGATCGTGCAGCCTTGGGGGCCTCCCTGGTGACGCCGCCACCCCCTACCCCCTGGGGAGACCTGACCTGACAGAGGGTAACGATCAGTAATGTGCCAGGCACCGTGCTTGGTGCCCTACTGCATTATCCCATACCATCCTCTCCATTTACCAGTGAGGAACCTCAGGCTCAGAGAGGTCAGGCTACTTGCCCAAGGTCACACAGCCAGTGAGTGACACCGGGATTTGAAATCAGGATGACTTCTTAAAGGCTGGCCTGGTCAGTGTGTCCCTCCAGGGCAGGCTCGCCCAGACGGGTCCTGGTCCTGGACAGGCCCAGGTTCCCTTGAAGCTCTCCCAGCCAGGCAGGCTCTTCCCATTCCCCCCGCCTCCCCTCTGCCCACCGCTAGATCTGTTTAAACTAGCTGAGCAGGGTGAGGTGGGGAGGCCGCGGAGAAGGTACAGAGATGTTTGTTTTCCTTGGGGGTTTATATCAACATTGGTCTTGACATTTCGCCTGTTATTATGTGTGGTTCTTTAGAGGGTGAAATAATATTTTCTTTTGCTTGAGAAAAGGACAAAGTTCAGACAGAGCTCTTGGCCCCAAATGGATTTTCCTCCTTCTCTGCTTTCCATGTGCCATAGCTACTCCGAGTTCCTTGGAGCCATCGCTGCGGGCAGACATCCTCTCTGGCCGCAGGTATCGTCAGCAAGCTGTGCGTGCGCCCGGGTGCTGCAGACTCGCTGTGTGCTGTAAATACTGTCCGTTTGCTGGGGATGCGGTGTGTGGGCTGCACCTGGTGTTGCCCCCATGTGCACACGTGTGTGCCACGGGCTCTGTCTGCATCCTCCAAATTTGTTCTCCTTTCCTTAGACACACGTGGCGAGCTGCACTGGTACACACACCATGCTGTGTGCCGTCACCACCTTGGACATACCCCAGGGTTGGTGCACACAGGTGGCACTGATGGTGTACACTGCGGACTGTTGGTGACTCCCAGACATGACTGGGTGTCTGGAGATACAGACGTTCTCCTCGATGTGAGGAGAGAACCCCCGAACTCCAGACTCAGCCTGGGTGCTGAGTTGTATGTGGGTCCCCTCAGCGGGTGGAGGCCTCTGTGTGCTCTGGATCTGTTCCCTTTGGGTAATGACGAGCTCAGCCACCGGATGGCCATAGCCCCAGATTAGCTTGTAGCTGTATCACTCTGATCTCAGCCTCTGTCTCCACGTGGCCTTCTCCCCGTGGGGGTCTCCTCGGTGTGTGTCTGTGTGTCTGAATGTCCCCCTCCTTTCTCTTATAAAGACACTAGTCATTGGATTTTGGTCCCACCCTAATTCAGTGTGACCTCATCCTAGCTTAACTAATTACATCTGCAAAGACCTTATTTCCAGATAAATTCACAGGCTGAGATTCCAGTTGGACATGAATTGGTGGGGGGGAGCTATTCAACCTAGCACAGCCCCCATTCCTTGAGCTCTTTTTGAGAACTGAGTTAAACCCTATTATACATTATCTCATTTAATCCTCCTGCAACCTACAGAGATGGGTGTGGTCTTCCCCATTTTATAGTCGAGGCCGCTGAGGCTCAGAAGGGGAAATTCACTTGCGCAAGGATACACAGCCAGTCAGAGGGCGTCCAGGCTTCGGCCCCAGGTCTGCTGGGGTCACGCTGCCCTGTGCAGCAGGGACAGTTCCATACACACCCTGCGTCCTCAATTCAGGGTTTCTCAACCAAGCTCTACGGACATTTGGAACTGATTAATTCTTCATGTGAAGGGCTGTCCTTGCTCTGGAGGATTAAACATACTGACTTCTACCCACTAGATGCCAGTAGCGCCCTCCTTCCAGCTATGACCACCCAAAATGCCCCCTGACATTGCCAAACGTGCCCCGGGAGGGTGGCTAACTTTGCCCTTGGTAGAGAACCCCTGCTCTAGACCCTGCATCCTCTGGTGAGGATGTGGTCTGTGTGATTGGACCGGGTCTTGCCTCTTAGGTCTGACAATGAGGTTCAGGGTCCTAGGTGGGAAGAATAATGAAGACAGTGCCTATGTCCGGGGCTCCTGCATGCGGTATCTTGCTTCGTCTCCACACCAACCCCTGAGGAAGCCCGCCCTGGGAGGCTGGTGAAATCAGGGACACTCGGTACTTTTAGTACCTTTGCCATTTTGCAAAAGGAAGTCCATGTCGTCAGCTCTCCCAGGCTGCTCTCTGGGGCATCGGTGATACTTCCTAATATCCCAGTTGATTTAGAAGCTCAAGGCCATCAAGGCTCCAGGAGAGGGTTATCTGTCCCCGAAACTGTTCCAAGTGCTCTCTGACTGGTGGATTTCAATACTTGCTTCTTTGTTGACTTTTAGCACCTTCAAGGGCAAGGTCCTCTCTGCGTGGATCCAGAAGGTAACATCCTATTTTTCAGAAGAACAACATCTTCTCTCCCCAGGATGAAGACGTATCAGCTTACTAGGTATTCTGTTCTAACTATGCCTGACCCAGCGGATGCATGCGGAGTCCTGGCTTTTCAGTCTAATGTGCTCAAAGAGGAGCAGTCAGACTTGGTCGGGGTCATTCCTTTCAACCAAGCACCAAGTATGCACCAGGCCCAGTTTCAGGTGTTGGAGGTGGAACCCCATGGAGCCTGCAGTCTAGCTGGGCAGAGAGGAAAACACAAGTCAAACAAGCAAACACAGTCGTCAGGAGCATAAAAGATGCTGAGATGGGGAAACCAGGGGCTGGGAACGGGCCGCCAGGGAGGGACTCTGTCTTAGTCTGGGCTCCCCAGAAAGCAGGGCCTGAGACAAGGCATCAGTGCAAGTACTTTATGGGGAGCGCGATCCCAGGGAGGATTGAGGGACGCAGAACGAATCGGGGAGGAGGGAGAGTCAGTGTGAGGGCCTGTCATCAAGCTGGCCTCTGCTATCTAGGGACAGTGTCTGCTCAAATCCATGGGACAAGTGGCAAGATGGGGGAAGGGTTTGTCCACCACACCAGTCCCCCGTTGCTCAAAGGTTTACCCCATTTTCTGGTCACTGGTTCGCCCCATTGGGCATTATCTCTTCCTGAACGGTTGGGTTGCAAATGTGTGGGCTCCAAGTCGGTTTCCACCATGCAACGTGCAGGGAGAAACCCCAAGGCAGGAGGTGAGCTGAGGGTCGCCCAGCCTGAGTGAGGCAATGTCTTATTGCCCCTACGCATCCACAGTGTCCACGGTGTCCAGACAGCATCTCCGAGGAGGTGACATTTGGGCTGGGACCTGAGATGAGAATGAACCAGCCTTGTGCCTGACCCTCTGAGCCACCTGTGAGGAAACCTTCCAGAAAGAACGTGTGGTTGTGGCTTTTATGGGTTGTGCCTTGACCTTTGGGGAGACCTTGGGCCAAGCCTCGTGAGCCTAGCTGGTTTTCTAATGCCTACGCAGAACCAACTCTGGGTCCGGCAGAGTTGGCGCCTGTAGGGAGTGCCTCCTGGGAAGTTAGAAAAGATGTCCGGTGACATAAACCAGGGGTTGGAACCTTCGTGTTTGATGATAATTGTTGATACTTTGGTTGCTCTGGAGCAGTTTTGCAGGGCTGTCCGGTCGAATACATAAAATATATGCAATTAAAGATTTTCTAGGAGTCATATTAAAATAGAAACAGGTGAAATTAATTTCAATAAAATATTTAATCCAATATATCCAAAATGTTATTATTTCAACATAGAGTCGATATAAAAATAAATGAGATAGTTTATATTATTTCATTCGTATATGTGTTCACAACCTGGTGTGTATTTTATACTAGCTGCAGGTGTCATTGGTACTGGCTGGACCTCAAGTGCTCAGTGGCTACACGGGGCTACGGGCTAGAGTTGCACAGCTCTAGAGGTTAGAAGTATAGTTTTTTGTGTGTATTCAGATGATGTGTTTCCATTATCACAAACTGGAAGACTTTTAGTGGACAACTGGCCCCTCGGCAACCACTGGCCCGGGAGTCAACAGCCGAGGTTAAGGTTAGGATAAAGATTAAACAAGATAATTCATGTAAAGTACTTAGCAGAATGACTGGCGAGGAATAGGTTCCCGATAAACTTTAACCGAGATAAAGTTATTTCCAGAAGTGAATTTGGGCTTGCTCTAATGCACAGAAAGAGGAGGATTAAAACCTCCCAGTTCAATGTCACTGAGCAGAGATTTTTATCCCAGAGATATTTCAGACTGGGCTGCCCAGGGTCGTCCACTGGGAAATACAGGGTGGATTCAAACTTGGGCCCGTCTGACTCCAGGTTGTGGACATTGCGCCATGTGCCCTGATGTCAGAGGCTGCAGGCAGACCACCGTCACTGGCCTGATGGGTCCCAGGACTCTCAAAGGAGCACTGAGAACCCACCTCCTTGGTTCTTCCCTATCCCCATGCCTACCTGCTGGCTCTGCCCATCCTGGCCCAGCCTCTGCTTTGCACCACTCACTCCTGCCCCTCTGGGTGATCAGATCCCAAGCCCTGCAGTGCCAGGAGCTGCTCTCCCTGTGCCTGTGCTGGGGGGGGAGGGGGTGACAGCCCCTCTGCCCTGATGCACCGCCCGAGCTGCCCAAGCTGCCCGCACTCAGTGGCATTTCTGCAACCACTGCAAAGTGTCACTCACCACACAGCCCCATCCTCCACTGCACCCACGTGCTGCCCTCAGTGCATGAAGTTAAAGGTCAACCTCCTCCCCACCCAGCCGCGTCCTTCCATGACCTTCCCCATCTCTACACGGGGAATTCCTTCCTGCCTCTGACTCCGGCCAGAAACCTGACTCTTCTCTCTCACCGCCTCCCAATCCACTCCATCGGGACACCTCCTCAGCTCTCCCTTCCACCCTGGGTTCCAACACTGCCTCATGCCCCTGGGTGGGTGCCCCGGGGATGCCCCTAAGTCTTACCCTCTAGTTGGGTCCTTCATACGCCATCATTCCCAGTAGAGCCATGGAGATGGCAGGGGATCATACGCCAATTCAGCGAGGTCCTACTGTGTGCCAGGCCCTCACTGGCTCCTAACATTGACCCTGGGATGCAGGTCCCACCATCGACCCATCCACACCTGGGCCCCTGAGAGCTGAACAGCTTGCCGATGGCCCCCAGCAAGTGCCAAGTGGAGCTGGGTGTTGACCCGGCTGCCTGGTGCCAACACCTGTAGTGCAGAAAGGTTGCAGGAGTCGGGGGGTGGGGGGGGCTTTGGGCTGATGTCTGCAGTTCGGGGGCTACCACAGGATCTGCATGCCTCTGTGTCCCTAGAGCCACCTGCGGGCCACCTAGGATGCCGTGTAAACAGGAGGCTGGGTCGGGTGGCGGTACGTTCAGTTCGTCCAGGTTCTTGTAGATGCTTCCAGAGACTCAGTTTTGCAGGGGCTTCTCCCGTGCCCTACCAGCCCCTCCCTTGGGGTTCCATCTGCTTCTGAAACGTGGGGCTGCAGGAGCTCAGGGGAGTCCCACACTGTGGGCAGCCCTGTGCGCTTGGGGTCTGGATTTCCCCTCCCACCACAGAGGGACATTGACCCCTCGGAGTGTGGGTGCTGTCACCAGGCAAGGGCATGGCCAGAGCTGTGGGGACACAGACAGGGACAGCAGGGATCACACAGTGGCCAGGGATGCAGGGGACAGTTGGCACTGGGCTCACCCCTGAATGGTGAGAGTGAGTCTCACCTAGACAGAGTCAGGGACACAGTGGACTGTGGTGGAGACACGGCGGTGTGGACAGGGCTCTGGGGGAGCCTGGCTCAGAGCTGTCCCTGGCCCTCCCCTCCCCTCCCCTCCCCGCCTCAGGACCCTCAGGGCTCCC
>NW_020175018.1:11555548-11560771 GCF_003031525.2 Neophocaena asiaeorientalis asiaeorientalis | reverse complement strand
CGCACCCCACCCCTGCCCTTCCCGGTCCAGCCGCTGCCACTGTCTGACGCGTCTTTGAAATCTTATCTCTCATCTTGTTCTCCGTTTCCTCCCTGTCCAGGCCTCATCTGTCTCCTGCCTCCCATCCACCCCCCACCTGCTTCCCATCTGTGGCCCCTCCCCCTCCCAGCCGGAGGGCCTCAGCCTCTGTCCTGTCCTGTCCTGTCAGCCCATCCCTGCCCCTCCAGGGGCAGATTTCAGCGCTGTGGGTTAGGACCCTGCGCACTGCTTCCTGTGTGCCCTGAGCTCCATACCCCAAGCCCATTCGCTGGTCCTCCTTCCTTCTGCTGGGGATGCAGCTACAGTCCCCAGGCCGGCCGTGATCCAGCCCTCGGGCCCCTGAGGCTCCCCAGTCAACCCCTCCAGCTCCTGGGGCCCCTTGCTCCTCTGAGCTTTGCCTGGATCGCATGAGTCAGAGCGGCCTGGGGTTCTGCTTCACTTCAGTCTGTGACCTCCTCAAGGGTGGGGACAACTCCACCCTGCATCCTTTACAGATGAGGCTTGGTGAGCAGGTGTGCTGTCTCCGGTTCTTCACAAGTCTAGCTCTGTTCCATCCTTCAGGACTCAGCCCCAATGTCACCTCTTCAGCCAGCTGCCCTGACAACTCGATCTAACGTAGCTCCCTCCCCCACCCTGGCCCACCCAACCTCCATCCCTGCACCCGGATTTCATTTCCTTTGGGAGTTCAGCTTCTGCTTTACAGAGGAAACAGATAGGAACCAAGGGCATCTAACAGTGGGCCCATCTGAGTGCCCAGAGTGCCCCGGGGGCCCCAGCAGAGCCCTCCAGCTTCCTTCTCCCAACCAAAGCCAGGCTTCCCTGGCTCTGTCCCTGTCTCAGGGGTCCCAGCTACCTCTGGGAGTCTCCATCCTGTGGAATCAAACTCGGAGTGTAGACCCAGCCTGCCTGGTTTCAAATCCCAGCCCCACGACCTAGCAGCTGAAGTTCCTTAGCTCTGGGCTGCATTTCTGCACCTGTAAGCTGCTGAGGAGGGTGAGGTGCCTGTGTCAGAACTGTTGGACATAAGGATCAGGCCCCTTGCAGGTGTCATGGGCCCACAGGCAGCAAAAATACAGGAGTGAATTGTGTACTTGAACGTGAAGAGCCCCTTCACTGGTGATCAATGATAATCACAATTCTCAATCATTTCGCTGTCACGATCCCGGTCTTTCCCGAGTGCTCTGCAAACCAAATCTCTCTGAGTCCTCTCAACACACTTGGAGGTGTGGACTCTTACTCCCAGCTTCCAGACGAACCAACCAGGAGGCAAAGGGCAGAGACCCCCAGGTCACCCCTGAGTATGCAGGAGGTGGGAAATGCAGGCCAACAGTGGGAACTTGGGGGCTGTCAGATACTGGGTCTGACCTGGCTCTGCCCCTGGTGACCTGGGGCAAGACATGCTCCTTCTCAGCCTTTGCTTGTCCATCTGTAAAATGGGGACAATAACACATTGAGAATTCAGTGACTTCTATGGGCTTACTCAGTGATCACTTAGTGAATGGCGTCTGACAATAGAACTCAGCTGGGGTTTGCCCCAGACCTGTTGACCCTGACCCTGAGCCTTCCCACTCCAAGGCCTGGCCTTCCGGGAACGAATGCGGCCCCTTCCTGCTCTGCCAGGGACCCCCCAGGCATCCGAAACTACCTGTGCACGACCACGTTCTGGGAGGTGAGTCTACAGTCCCATTTGGAAGCAATTTGGGCCCAAGTCTCTTGGGCCTGGAGTCCATGTTTAACTTATTTGAGGCATTTGTGGCTTCAAAGGCGAAACCTAAACGTGGAAGGGAGGGTAACGGGTGTTTTGCTGTTTCAGATTGTGCTTCTCTGAAGTGTATCGCTGGCTGACATCTCAATTGCTGCATGGCACAGGCCTGTCTGGGTGGGCTGTGAGCTCCCAGGCATGAGCCTGCCACTGCCCTGAACATTCCATGGCTCCCACTGTCCACAGGGACCAGCCAGGTGCCTCAGCCAGAGGATAGCTGTGGAGCCCAGAGACCCTGGTTGTGGGACCCGGGGCTACTGGTTGTGGGACCCGGGGCTACTGCATAGCCACTCTGAGCCTCAGTTTCCTCCCCTGGAAAATGGAGAAAATGTTACCTACCTTACAGGTTTGCTCAGAACTGAGTGATTTCCTGGGATGTGGGACTTTAAGTGATCAAGCCTGGAAAGTTCCAGGCAAACCAGAACAAGTTGGTCACTTACAGGGTTGTATGTGGATGAAAAGAGAAAACGCATGAAAAGTGCTAAGCATGGTGCTTGGAGAAAAGCAGCGATGGCAGCGGCCCTGTGTGCGCTGCACTTCACAGTTTACACAGCCCTTTCTTTCTATTTCACAGGTCTCCCAATGATCCTGCTTATTCTCCTGACTTTAAAGGTGAGAAAACTGAGGCTGAGAAAACTGGCAGCGTATCTAGGGTCAGATGGGGTAGAGACGGGACCTGCTTAGGGTGAACGACCCCAGGGTCCGCCAGCCATAGCCACAGCCACGAGGGAAGCCCTTTCCTCTACTCTCACTATCTTTCCTCAGGGAGGTGAGGATTGGAAGGATGGATAGAGTTGACTCAGAGTGGGAGGGAGCTGTGATTCTGGAAAAGAGTGAGACTCTCAGCTCTCCTGCTGACAGGCGCTGGTCCACAAACTCTCACTCATTCAAGCCCCCTCTGCTGCCACCGAACTCTGTGCCTTTGGGCAAGCTACTTTATCTCCTGGGCCTCGATTTCCTCACCTGTAAATAGGGAGTAATCACAGTACCTACTGAGCAGGATTTTTCTAAGGACTCAATGCAGTGATTTATAAAAGAGCTCTGGAAAGTGCCTAGCAAACATTAGCTAACAATAAGATTATAATGATTCCAAATAATACAATTCACAAAATGTTTTCCCCTCCAGGATCCCATTGAGTCCTTACAACAGCACAGTTTTGTTTTGAGGTGTAGCTGTGATTTTCCCCATTTTCCATATGGGGAAACTGAGGCCTGTGTCAGGGGCAGAAGTTGCCCAAAGCTACACAGGAAGTGGGGGAGCGGGGCTGGGAAGCCAGGCTGACTGGACCGGACAAGCAGCAGAGCCCATCCCGTCTCCATGCCTGACAGCTTTTCAGCCCGTGGCCCTTCTGACCCTGCCTCCGAATGGACTTTTGTTCTCCTGTCTCCAGGAGAGTCCACCAGCTCCATTACCCGCCCTCTGCATTTTCCCCCCCTTTTTGTTGTACTTCTCACTAGTGGAAGTCAACTTATTGTTTTTCTTGTTGTTATCCATTTCTCCCACAAGAATGTCAGTTCCAAGAGGGCAGGGTCTTTGTCTTTTATGTTCACTGCAAAATCCCAGTGCCTGGCACAAAGCAGGCCTTCAGTAAACAGCTATCGAATGATTCGGTAATCTTCTAATTATTAGAAAAACAAACGAAGCTTGGAGTTCCGCAGCGCCACCTGTGATGCAGTGCCCTATTCAAGCCAGCAGATGGCAGCAGAGAACAAGTTACCTGATGGGTGGAGCCCAGGTGAAGGGCACAGGTTTGACCTTAGAGCAGAGCCTGTGTGTGTGTGTGTGTCTGTGTTTGTGTGTGTGTGTGTGTGTGTGTGTGTGTGTGTGTGTGTGTGTGTGTTGTATGTGCCTTCTAGATCCCGACTGGACAGAAGGAAGCTTTTTCCAATAACATATAATAACAGCTATCACTAATTAACTACAAAAGCAGTTTGTGCCTAGTGCCACCTGTGCAAGATCTCGTTGAATTCTCATTATAGCCCTATTTTTAACCTCATTCTCAGACAAAGAAACTGAGGTGCAATAATATGCCCCAGGTCACAGCCAGGGGTGTCCAGGACCAGGAGACTAGGAGCCTTTCCTCAACCACTGTCATATTAGACCTCTGAGCTTCAGCTGCCCCTCAGCAGACTCAGTGGGCCACCCCACCAGGAGGAAATGGGTTCCCCATCACTGGAGGTGTGCAAGCTGTGCTGGATAAGCACCCAACAGAGAGGGTTTGGGGCACCAGATGCCCAAAGCCACTCCTGGCCAGGAAGGACCTGCTGTATAATTTTCCGGGCCTGGTGCAAAATGAAAATGTAGAGCCCTCTGCTCAAAAAGTAAGAATTTCAAGATAGTGAGAGCAGAGCATCAAGCCAAGCGTGGGGCCCTTCTAAGTATGAGGTTCTGTGTCACTGCACAAGTTGCATGCCCAGGGAGCCAAGGGTCTGGGTAAGGCCTATGAGGGACATGTCTCAGGAGCCCCTGGGATGTCACCAGTCCAGCTCGGCAGGAGTCCAGGGACAAGTCCTCCTTAGCATGTTTCTTCTCATAAGGCGGGACCCTACATCCCTGCACCTTTTATCTTCCTTCCCTGGCTGTGATTTATCTCCATGTGAAGGGCTGGGGCCTCAGAGGCACAAGTCCTGTTTGATGGTCCATGCATCTTTCCTGTCTGGATCCTCTGGCCCCTCTCTGCGCTGCTGGGTGGACCCGCTACTTCCTTTCTGCCAAGTGTGGATTAGGAAGCCATAAAACAAGGAACCCAAACTCCTGGCCAGGAGAGCACACACATGGGTTTTAGATGCGCTGGCCGGCTGGCAGGAGATGGATGGGGGCTGTGGGACTTGAGTCCCAGAGGGGGACCGCTTCCCTTGGAGGCCACCATTTCCAGTCCCCTTTCCCACGGGGAGGGGACTTCCTGGCCAAGCCTGGGGCCAGAGCTGGTCAGGGCCACTCCCAGAAAAGACCCTGGCTGAAGCCACAGCTAGAGGTGGTCCTGGTGGGGCAGGGAGTAAGGGAGCCCAGGCTGAGCTGAGCATGAGGGTCTCGATAGAACTCGGGTAGGAAGAGGTGATCACCACTATGTGCTGGGCACTTAATACATGTTGTTCTCATGTCTCGCAAAGTTGCTCCCCTCAGAATAGTGTGGATGAGGAGCCCGAGGCTCGAGGTGAGGCCACTTGCTAAGGTCACACAGCCAGGAAGTGATGGGGTTAGGATTTGAACCCTGGTAAATAGATAACAAAGTTCTATCCCAAAGAGAAATTTTAAAACCATAATACTTGCAAAGCATATTATTTATGACTTATTTCTTGAATGTTATCTGTTTAAAAAAATTAGGTTGGAAAGGCATGTGGAACAAAATTGAAAAGTTGTATAAGATAACTTTGAGGGTTAAGCCTTCATCTCCCCTCCCCATTGTCCATTCCATCCCCCC
>NW_020175018.1:11533825-11555379 GCF_003031525.2 Neophocaena asiaeorientalis asiaeorientalis | reverse complement strand
CACATCCCCCCTTCCCCCCCTCCCCCGCTTTCAATTCTTTTGAGTATTTACCCAGAAGTGGAATTGCTGGATCATACAGCAATTCTATTTTTAATTTTTTGAGGAACTGCCATAATATTTTCCACAGTGGCTCTACCATTTTACATTCCCACCACAGTATATAAGGGTCCCAATTTCTCCACATCCTCGCCAACACTTGTTATTTATTTATTTTCATAATAGTCATCTTAATGGTATGAAGAGGTATCTCATAGTTTTGATTTGCATTTCCCTAATGATCAATGACGTTGAGCATATTTTCATGTGCTTATTGGCCATTTGTATATTTTCTCTGGAGAAATTTCTATTTAAGTCTTTTGCCCATTTTTGAATTGGCTCGTTTGTTTGTTGTTGCCTTTTAGGAGTTCTCTATATATCCTGGATATTAATCCTTTATCAGATATTTGATTTACAAATATTTCCTCCCATGCTGTGGGTTGCCTTTTTACTCTTCTCTCACTGTTGTGGCCTCTCTTGTTGCGGAGCACAGGCTCCAGACGCGCAAGCTCAGCGGCCATGGCTCACGGGCCCAGCCGCTCCGCGGCATGTGGGATCCTCCTGGACTGGGGCACAAACCCGCGTCCCCTGCATCGGCAGGCAGACTCTCAACCACTGCGCCACCAGGGAAGCCCGATGGTGTCTTTTGATGCACAAAAAAATTTAATTTTGATGGAGTTCAATTTGTCTATTCTTTTTCTTTTGTTGTCTGTGCGTTTGATGTCATAGCCAAAAAATCATTGCCAAATCCAATGTTGTGAAGCTTTTGTCCTACGTTTTCTTCTAAGAGTTTTATAGTTTTTGATTTTATGCTTAGGTCATGGATCTATTTTGAGTTAATTTTTATATATGGTGTTAGGTAAGTGTCTAACTTCATTCTTTTGCATGTAGGTATCCAATTTTTCCAGAACCATTTGTTGAAAGGACTATCTCTTCTCCACTGGCTACTCTTGACATTCTTGTCAAAAATCATTTGACCATACATGTGAGGATTTATTTCTGGACTTTATATTCTATTGAACTTGTCTGCATTTATGCCAGTACCACACTGTTTTCATGCACGTAACTTTGTAGCAAGTTTTGAAATCAGGAAGTGTGAATCCAACTTTGTTCTTCTTTGTCAGAATTGTTTTGGTAATTTGGGGTCCCTTGAGGTTCCATGTGAATTTTAGGATGAGGTTTTATTTAACTTTTGAAAAAAAAATCATTGAGATTTTGGTAGGGATTGCGTTAAGCATATAGATTGTCTTAGGTAGTATTAATATCTTAGAAATATTAATTCTTCCAATCCATGAACATGGGATGTCTTTCCATTTATTTGTCTTCTTTAATTTCTTTTCAGAAATGCATTGCAGTTTTCATTGTGCAAGTCTTTCACCTCCTTGGTTAGGTTAATGCCTAAGTATTTTATTCTTTTTATTTTTTGGCTGCACCATGCAGCTTGTGGGATCTTAATTTCCCTACCAGGGACTGAACCTGGGTCACCAAAGTGAAAGCGCCGAGTCCTAACCACTGGACCACCAGGGAATTCCCATTTTATTCTTTTTGATGCTGTTGTACATGAAACTGTTTTCTTAATTTTCTTTTCAGGTTGTTCATTGTTAGTGTACAAAAATGCAACCGATTTTTGTGTGTTTACTTTGTATCCTGCTACTTTGCTGAATTTGTTTATTAGTTCTATGAATGATTTTTGTGGAATTTTAGGTTTTTCTACATATAAGATTATATTGTCTGTGAGCAGATACAATTTTTCTTCTTTATTTTCAGTGGGATGCCTTCTATTTCTTTTTCTTCCCTAATTGCTCTGGTTAGCACTTCCAGTAATATGTTGAACAGAAGTGGCAAAAGCAAGCTAGCTTCCTTGCCTTCTTCCTGATCTTAGAGGGAAAGCTTTCAATCTTTCACCACTGAGTATGATGTTTGCTGTGGGTTTTTCATATATGGCTTTTATTATGTTGAAGTAGTTACCTTCTATTCCTAGTTTCTTGGGTTTTTTTTTTTAAATCATAAAAGAATATTGAATTTTGTCAAATGCTTTTCCTGCATCAACTGAGAGGACTGTGTTTTTTGTTTTGTTTTGTTTCATTTTTGATCATGTGTTTTTTTTTCCCTTCATTCTGTTAATGTGCTATATTACATTGATCAGTTCTCATACGTTGAACTATCCTTGCATTCCAGGAATAAATCCCGCTTGTTCATGGAGTATAATCCTTCAAATATGTGGTGCAGCACATTTTGCACCCAAGGTTCAATATCATAGATGTGCTTGCCTGTTTAATATCGATCTCCTCCCATTATGTCGAGCTCACCAAAGGCAGGGACCAGGTTGGTCTGTTTCCCCAGCACCATGCACACGGCTTGGCACAGAGTAAGAGCTCACTAAATACTCAGTGAATGAATGAGCAAACAGGAAAATGACAGAAAGAAATTACCCGAAAGAGATAACAGTATTGGATTACAGGTGATTTCAGTTTTCTTTTTATACTCTTCTTTTGTACATGTTTATCCTGATTTTATCAAAAATCAAATATACATTATTCTAATGATAGAATGGGAGACTACTCTGGGTACCCAGAGGGGACAGGATTGAAAGGCATGAAATCAGAGCAGGGACCCTGATAAGGAGGCCGCTGGAATGTCCACGTGTGGGGTGATGTTGGGAGGGGTGTACAATGGGTGATGGGGGCCAAAGCCTCAGTTTCCTCATCTGGATAATCAGGCTAATAGTCACCCCTGTACTTAAAATACAAAGTTCAGGTAAAAACATCACTTACTGAGACTCATTCCATGCCCTCCACTGTCCTATCTAAAGCCCCCGTTCCCAACCAAAGATCATTACCTTCACTTTCTAGGTGGGAAAACTGGGGCAGGGATCCATCTAAATCCTAGCTCAGTCATAATGACTCACAGTAAGCTGTTTCTGAGCCTCAGTTTTCCTGTCTGTGTAAGGGGAACAGCAATAGCCTCTACTTGTTGCGGTGCTGTGTGTCGTCAGTGGGATTGTGCTCTTAAAGCCCATAGCTTACCTTCCAGGATGGGCCAGCTTATGTGAGCTGCCCATCACCACCATGACCAATGAGGTGAAGTTACCCTCCTAGGGTCACACAGCAAGCCAGTGGCCCAGCCGGGATTCAGCCCAGGTTTCTCTGACCCCAGAGCCCAACTCCTTCCAGTTTCTGGTGTGAGGGGCTCCTGTGCTTGGTAAGAGCTCTGGATGGCAGGTGCCTGTCTGGAGTGTAGTAGAGCTGAGTGTGAGGGGGCCTGTCCAGAGCATCTCCCTGGTGGTACAGCGTGGACAGGAGAGGGGTCAGGGAATCTGGCCCCATGAGGGATTTTTCAGGGCTACGCGTCCAGTGCAGCAAGTTTCCCAGCAGCCGATGCACCATTAATGGGCCTCCTTTCATCACAATACCCCGTGATAACGGACAGATTTAATTAAAAAGAACACACAGCCTCCTCTGCAGGGCGGCTGCAGCCCGGGTGTAGGGCCTGAAATTAAAATTTAGCTCTATAAACTCAGCACACAGGCGAGGGTGCCCAGAGCTCCCGGGTTTTCTAAAAGGAACACCCCCGTCCCCGCATGCCCATGTTATTTATTGCGTTAATTTTGTCCTCTGGCCACAGTGTGAACCAACTCTGAGCCCCGAGCCCTGACCCTGACTTGCCTCTAGCTCCCAGGCTGTGCCAGGCACACGCGTGCCTCCTTTGGGGAGGAGCAAGACCGAGAATGCCAGCTTGAAATGCGGAAGACCGGGCAGGACTCTCCGTGGCTTTGTGCTATCGGGCAAGTGACCCGCTCCACCCAGATCGTCTGTTTCTGCATCAAGAAGCTGAAGCTGCCCCCTGAGGCTGGCCGAGGCCTGGATGAGACAATGAGGAAGGCCGCTGGGCACACAGTGACCGTTCAGCAGAGGTTGGCTGTTAACACTGTCGATGTTGTGACCACTAGTGGTGGGAGCTTCTGCACGGAGCCCAGGAGGCCTTGGCGACAGGGAGGCTGAGATGGCTGGGGAGGCCCAGGCTGGACATTCAGCGTCCTAGATGCAGCAATTAAGAGTGGAGACTTGGGAGTCAGAAGGGTCCAGGTTCAAATTCTGGTTCTGCCACTTCCTAGTTGTGTGGACCTGGGTGAGTGACTCTCCCCTGAGGCTCTGTTTTCTCATCTGTAAAATGGGAATGATAATAGAGCCTTCCTTTTAGGGCTGCAGACTGAGGAATCCACAGTCAGGTACTACACCTGGCACCAGGTAAAAGGCCTGGGCTTGGGTGCTCTGGCCCACGAGGATGGCTTTTAAAGCTGAGCGGAGGGGTTAACCATGCCTGGTTTTCTGGTCTGGCTCAGGGCGGTCTCCCCGGAGGCCCTCAGGCCAGCGGCACCCAGCAGGTTTACACCCCAGGTGCCCGCAGCTGTCAGGCTGGGGACAAGGGCGCCCGCTTTGTGACCAGATAGGTAGCCTGATAGCAGGGCCTGTGAGACAAAGCTATCGGAGTCGTCGACAGGATACCAAATGGGCTTCTCCGAGCAGGCGGGCGCAGAATTGCATTCAGCTCGGATTTAATTAAAAAGACTCGAATCTTTCTGATAATCCTCCCAGCAACGGCTGGAGCAGGGCCTGAAGCAGGTTTCCAGGCAACGGCGCATCCTGCAGATAAGGAACTTTGCAGGGAAGACGCAGTGAGCCCCTTGGCTGGCCCAACACCGCGGCTATCACCCTGCCCCATCGCCCAGCCAGAGAGGCTGGGGTAGCCAAGTATCAGTGCTTGTGGAATGGGCAGGTCTCCAGCTCTGCTTGGAGCCTGAACCTGGAGGGGAAGGATGAGGCTGGGTGCTGCATCCTCAGCAGCACCTCCCCTTCCACCTCCCAGCCTTTGCCTGTGCTGCTCCCTCTGCCCTGCCTCCTGTTCGTGGATTCTGCCTTGTCCTTCGAGTCCCAGCCCACAGTGTCCCTCCCTGTCCTGCTCTGATTACATATGAATCACCGGCACCCGGTCCAGAGCCTGCCAGAGGACAGGGGCTCAGAGAATATCTGATATATGAATGGATGAATGAATGTATGCATGAAGCAGACGAGCAGCCCTGAGCTTGGAACAGGGGCTCCTATACCAGTGTTACTTCTTACCAGGCTAGAAACCAGGCAGGCAAATGGTTCATCTTCTCTGTTTCCTCACCCGCACAGCAGGGGTACCCATCGCTGTGCCTGGGGAAGGGGTGTGATCCCTGCCACCCCCCAGTAGGGGCCCGAGGGGCACCCACCATGTATCCAGCACTGCACAGCCCCGGCTTAGGCTCCCCCAGGCTAGACTCAGGGCTCAGCTGAGTCTCCTTCTCCCAGACCCTGCTTCACCCTGGAACCCATTACAAAATATTTTAAACTTAATTATTTAAAATAGGTAAAAACTCACATGGTTCAAAGTTATATACAGACAGAACAGTGAAGTTCCCACGTCCACCCCTGCAGGGAACCACTGCCGTTAGCTTCTCAGGTATTCTTCCCAAGTTTCTTCATGCACATATATGTTTAGATATGATTATAAGGTACGAACAAAACAAAGCAAAAACCCTGCGCACCGAGATCTCCACGTTGCTCTTTTCGCTTACTACGTCCTCAAGGTCTTTCCACGCTGCTATGAAGGGCCCTCTCGTTTTTCCAGCTCCTTAGTGCCCCACTGCACAGATGCCTGGGTTTATTGAGCCAGCCCTATGACGGACGTTTTGATTGCGGCCTGTGTTTTGCTATTATTAACAAAGCTGCATGGGAGAATCTTGTACACATGTCATTGGGTTGTTTGTCTGCAGAACAGTTCCCAGAATAGAACTTGCTGGGTTGAAGGGTGGAATCTATCTCATTCATCCATCCGTCCATCCATCAATCGTTTCCTACTATTCAACATCATTGCGAGCCTGCTATGTGCCGGACACTAAGCAGGGCACAGGGGGCCTAGTGGTGAATGAACCAGGCCCGATCCTCGTGCTCTTAGAGTGTAAACTTCTGCTCCACGGACACGGCGCCTTCCACCCACCCTGCCCACTGCCGCTGGAGGGCTCCCCTCACTCGAGAACCTGCTCTGGCTCCCTGTGGCTCTGGCTCCCCGGCTCACATTCCAACTCCCAGCCTTTAGTGTGAGGTTCCCTGTCCTTTCTCATCTAGCCTGATGCGTCCTTACTTTTAGCCCAAAGTCTTCACCGTCATGGGCTTCTTTACTGCCTCTTGGGACCTCCATCTCCGGGCAACCCCAGAGAGTACACCCCATGCTGGGTGGGCACCCTCACTGCTGGAGCACCTTCAGCGTGCTTGGCTGCTGTGCTGTGCTTGGAATATGGCTCTGGGGGTCACACTGCTTGCCTTCAAATCCCATCCCCATAGCCCTTGAGACCGGTGGACCTGGGCAAGCCAGCAAACCTCTCTGGCCTTGGTGTCCTCATCTGAAAAATGGGGACAATAGTCTGACTACTTCCAGGCTTGTGGTGAGATGGAGATAAGCCCAGGCCCCTACAGCAAGCAGGACCGAAGCAAGCTGGTGTCATGTGCTTGCTTAATCCCCACAAATACCTTCCCAGGGAGGGTATTAGCCCCACTTTACAGATGAGAAAACAGAGGCCTGGAGAGCAGAGTCGGGATTGGAATCGGCACTGTTTGGCTTTGTGATCCTTATCCTCGACCACCAACTTCTGTGGCCTCACGGGGGTCCCTGCAGCACAGTGACACCCACTCTGCCGACCACGGTGGACTTTCCTGCCTGGCCCTGCCTTCTAGACCCTTTGAGCCCCTTCCCCTGCACTGGGCTCTGGCTTCTCTCACTTGTTCACTCAACTCCCTCATTCAGCTGTGCCAGGCGCCGTTCTAGGCGCCCAGGATTCAGCAAGGAACAAAAGGGATGCTCGCTGTGAAGGTCAGGAAGTTGGGGGGTGGGGGGACAAGCGTGCAGAGGGGGAGGGAAGCCCAGAGGAGGCAGGGTCTCCAAGGAAGGCTGGATGGGGGAGCTGACACGGGTGGAGACGTGCCTGGAATCAGGAGGTCGGGAGGGCAGGGCTTTGTTATGGGGGGAGTGCAGCTGGGGTTCCCAGGACCCTACTGGAAAGCTTGCCTGTGCAGCGGGGGGAGCAGTGAGAGGGTGTGACTGATGGGGAAGGGAGTCAAAGGACTTTTGTCTTAAAAAATGGAGAGACCTGGGCTTCCCTGGTGGCGCAGTGGTTGAGAGTCCACCTGCCGATGCAGGGGACACGGGTTCGTGCCCCGGTCCGGGAAGATCCCACGTGCCGCGGAGCGGCTGGGCCCGTGAGCCATGGCTGCTGAGCCTGCGCGTCCGGAGCCTGTGCTCCACAACGGGAGAGGCCACAACGGTGAAAGGCCCACGTACCGAAAAGAAAAAGATGGACAAAAAGTGGAGAGACCTGAGAGGTTATAGGCCAAGGGTGCATGCAGAGAGAGAGAAGGGGCCTCTGATGAAGGGTTCACGGCAGGCCAGGTGGGCCCCAGAGTGGGGGCACTTCCATGTGGGGCCCTGAGATGTCAAGGGGACTTCCCACTGCAAGGCCCCCATTGCCTTGGGAAGGGAAGCTTGTTGGGCTGGGGTGATGAGAGGGGTTGGGGCGGAGGGGCCTGAGGGAGGACCGGAGGGCCTGGTGAGGTCTCCTCATCGACGCATGGTGGACACGGGCAAAGCACAGAGGGCAGGCAGCGGGATCCCCCTTCAGGGACAGAGACGGGGAGCTGAAGCTCTTGAGGGGTCAGAGCGAGCCCCAGCCTGGCTCCGGACGGCCCCCTCGTCTGTTCGTGCCTCTGACTCCCCACCAGGCTCTGAGCCTCATTCCTTCCTCATCCCCGGGGCCCAGGGCCCAGAGCTGCTCCACTACAGACCATCGCTTCCCTTCCATCCCGTGGCCTCCCTGGGCAAGGCCTTCTCCAGGGCAGGAGCCAGCAAAGAGGATCCCCAGTGGGCTTCAGAGACTCCAAACCTTTCCTCCTTCTCAATTATTATTCTTTCAAAGTGATGGAGGAGGAAAGGAAGGGCGGAGCGGGGTGGGGGAGGGGAGCGCTCACTCAGGGCCAGCACCGGGCTGAGCTATGTGTGAATACTCTACTTTAATCCACACAACAGCCAGTGACATAGACACGGGCTTCCTGCCCATTTAACAGAGGGAGAGACTGAGGCTAGAGAGGGTGGGGGTTTGCCTGAGGCTGCACAGCTAAGTAGCCAGGCAGCTGATGGCAGAGGTGGGATATGACAGCCAGAGGCCAGGCTTTGGACAGGGCTCACTTCAACTGGGATAGAATCAATATCGCCCCCCTCCTGTGAGATCCCAAATCCTCTCGGGGCTTGGGGGGAATGCGATTCAAGGGAAGCAAAGTGCCATATGACTTTGGAGCTGTAAACTGAGGCCAGACCATGAGAGCCCTTGAACGCAGGGGTGCCAGCAGGGCAGTGTCGTCGAGCCGTGATCTGTGGGCTGCCCCATGCCCTGGTGCCAACTGGGCTCTGGAGGCTCCAGACCAGAGTGCCCTCGGCCACCTCTGGTGAGTGGGCTGGTCTGGGCTGGGACTGTGGGATGACTGTTTTTAATAAGCTTCCAGGTGAAACTGATGCTTATTTGGGATGGAAACCAAGATGGTGGGGAAGGGATGCTGGGGAGGGGTCTTCAGTAGGTGTGCGCCCGAGGCAGACTGTGTCAGGATGTCTGGCCCCTCCCATCTGTCTTCCATGATGTCACCAGACCTCAACCACTTGGCCCATTGACCACCCGTCAGTCACCCATTTTGTAGAGAAATGATTGGCTTTTATTTATTTTTAATCAAAAAGGTAATGAAAGTAATAAACACAATATTTATTAAAGAAACTTTAAGGAAAAATGACAAATAGAAGAAAATAAAAATCTTTCATAATCTCATCACCGAGGGACTAGCACCATGTATGGTATTAACATGTATCTTCCAGGAATGTGTATTTTGATTTATCCAACAAATGTTTATTAAGCCCCAATTTTGTGCCAAGCAATGAGATGAAACAATGACTAAGCCAGATACGAACAAAACACACACATACACACGCACGTGCCCGCACACACGTATTTCTTTTTAAAAGATGGTACCATGTTATTTGTGCTAGTTTTTGACAGCTCTCCCACGTGAAAATGCACACACATATTTAGTATAACTTTGTTTTATTTTTTTTAAATAAAAAAATCACAAGATAAAAAATTTAAAAGTACAAATAGCTATATCCCCCTTACCATCCACTGTTAACAGTTTTTGGGGGGCATTTTTTTCAGAATTTTTATGCACATAGAAATAAATATGTTTTTTTCCCATAACTATAAACATGCTAGAAATACTGTTTGACATTTGCTTACTTACTTATTTACCCATAGTCTCGGAGATGGCTCCATATCTACACACAAAGATCTCCCTCATTCTTTTTAATGCCACTTACGATGGATGTGCAACGATTTATCTGTCTCCTAGACTTTTAGCTGTGTCTAGTTTTCACACAACTTATGGTGCCTCCTTGAATGCTCGTGTATGGAAGTTATCTCACTATCTTCCTGACAAAGTCCTAGAAGCAGAAATGCTGGATAAAGCGTTATGTATATTTTAAAGGCTGTCAATATATGCTACCTCTTTCAGAAGGCTGACCAATCGACTCTCTCTGCAGCCTCACCAGCACTGGGTATTATCATTCTTTTGAATCTTGACCAATCTGATAAGCCAAACATGCTATCTTGATGTTGTATTAATTTGCCTTTTTTTGAGTATTGGTGACATTGAGTACCTTTTCTTACACATATGGACCACTTTCATTTCTTCTTTTGTGAATTGTCTCTAACATATTTGTGAGAGATACTTGTATGTATATGTACTTTACATGTAAATATGTTCACTTCTTTCTGTCATATCTAGCAAATATCCCTCTTCCCTCCAATTTACAGTGTGTCGTTTATATTTTGCTCATTTGGAATACTTTGCTATACCAAATATTTTGCAATTTTGTGTACTTGAATAGAGCAATGAAAATTTTTTTGTCTTTGGAGTCAGATTAGAAAGATCTTTACCACACTCAACATTATAAAAATACTCACCAATATTTTCTTCTGGTAATTAAAAAATGAATTCCTTTCTAAATCTATCTGGAATTTGTTTTCACTTAAGGTAAAGCTCTAACTTTATTTTTTTCTCAGTGGTTCATTAGACATTAGGTCTCCATGTCATTTATTTAAAATCCCATTATTTCCTTATTGATTTGAATTGTCTTTTGCTGTAATTAATTCTTATTGTCTTTGGATCTATCTCACTGACATGCTTGTCTCTTCCTCTGCCAGTCTCTCCCTGATTTAATTACTGTAGTTTTATAATATGCTTTGTAATCTTACAAGCAAACCCTCCTCATTAATCTTTCTTTTCAGAACTTTTTTGGTGATTCTAATACGTTTGTATATCCAGATGAACTTTAGAATCATTTAATTTGAAAAATAAAATTCCATTGACTTTTGTTTGTATTTGTGTTAAATTTGTAGATTACTTTGGAGAAGATAGGCATTTTATAGATTTTTATAGCACTCTATCTTCCTATCCCATAAAATGTCTTGTCTCCCTGTCATTTAAAAGTTCTTCTATGTCTCTCAATAAAGTTTAAAATTTTTATTTGTATAGGTCCTATACATTTTTGGTTATGCTTATTTCTAGGCGTTTGGTACTTTTTTATGGTTTTTATAAATGGGATTTTTCCATTATATATTCTAACTGCTTGCTAATGAAATATAGAAAAGTCTTTTCTTTCTAATTATCTAACTACTAGCTATTTTACCAAGTTCTCTTTTTAGTTCTAATAATTTTTTATTTGATTGTCTTGGATTTTATAGGCAAACAGCATCTTCATTTGAAAATGGTGGAAAAAAAATGGTGATGCTTTCTTTTCCAATACTTATACTTCCTCTTAGCTCCCTGGTATGTCATGATTTTTTGGAGTGGGTGGGTTACAGTCTGTGGTCTGGGAATCACCAGTAACCTCAGATGTGGCTTAGTCTGCTGAGCACCACTTTCAATACCTGGAGGGGACCATGAAGAGAAGGGTATGTAAGTGTGTATCTGTGTCGCTAAGACACAAGGAGGAGGACCCCTGGACAACGTTGTAGCTTAGCCGCCATCACAGGCACCATTGTCAGCAACCTGGGCTGGCTCGTCTGTCTGCTGCTGGCGTTTCACTCCTAAGTACAAAGTCTGCATAATATTTAAATGTGCATATGTAATGGGCTACTTAAGTAGTCTTTCCTGGTGTTGACCATGTATTCTTGGACCTTCATTCCTGGAATAGATGCTATTTAATTACAGTGTATTAGACTTTTAATGTTCTACCAGATTCCCTTTGATAGTGATTGATTTCCCATTTTCCCATCAATATTTCAGGTGAGATTGGTCTATTGGGCTTATGGCACTGTCTTAGCTGGGTTATGGCATTAGATTTTTGGCCGCTTCAGAGAATTATAAGTGAAACTTTACATCTTTTCCTATTATAAGAAAAGCTTTTCATCTTTTCCCATTCTTGGGAAAGTATGAATTGCATGTGGATTATATATTTTTTGTGAGAGCTCATAAAACCATCTGGGCCTGGTGCCATTTTAGTGTCATCTTTCTAAAACTGAAATTTGCCTATGCCATATGCTTTCAATAATTTTTCATTGATCACAGGATAAAGCACAAATCCTTTAACCTGACATTCAAGGTAGAGTATGATTGAACTCTGAACCACTCTCCCTCCCTCTCTTATATTCTGGCCACATCTAACTTCTGGAAGTTCCCCAGACCCTAGAGTAGGAGATTCAAGAGGATAGGAACAGGCTTGTTTTGTTCAGTGCAGAATCTCTGGCACCCTGTAGAAGCTTCCCCTTGATAGGTATTCCTTGAACTCCTGTTGAATGGAATTCAGTGTGTTAAGACTGTTGTATCTTTTAGTTCACATCAACACATGTTCACTGAGCATCTCCTTTGTGCCTGGTCACATGCTGGCCCTGGGAGGAAAGAATCCTAGCCGCTCTATTCAAGGTGCTATTTGGCTATTGGGGAAACAGGTGAGTAAACACACATTATACACAGTGAAGTAATTGCACTTGGGGGGATATGAGTGGCATTATGGGAGCATGGGGAAGGGCCATCCGACCCAACCCAGGAAGAGAGATCCAAGAGGCTTCCTGGAGGAGGTGGCCCTGGAATTAGTCTTACATGATGAGAAGTGGGGACAGGTCATTCCATGCTAAGGGGATATAGCGAGCCAAGATCCAGAAGGAAGAACAAGCACATCCTGTTACCTCTTCTCAGGATGACTGTAGTTGCCTCCTAGCATGTCATGTCACTCTTCTGCTGAAAATCCACGAATGGCTTTTTAAGACTTTTTCCAAAGTCCTTTGTGTGAGCAAGGCCTGATGTGATCTGGCCCCTGTGTTTCTCTGAATTTACCTGATCACTCTGTCCCAACCACTGCTGCTCCTTGGAGAGCCCAAACAGTACCAGCTCGGGACCTCTGCACTGCCTGTTCCCTCTGCCTAGAGACTCACACCTTCACTCTTCCTGGGTCTCTGCCCAAATGCCACCAACTGGTGAGGCTGTCCTCGACCCCTGTATAAAACAACAGCCCTCTCAGTTATTCTCTGTCCTAACACTGCTTTATTTTCTTCCAAGCTAGTAAAGCCACCTGATATTATACACACACATACATATATATGTATACATACACACACATTTTATGCTATATGTATGTGTATACCATAATATATGATATGCTATACACTTATGATTTTTAACTTTTTTTTCGCCTGTCAGAATGGGAGTTTCGGGAGAACAGGGAGTTTGTCTTGTTCGTTCTCATGGCCCCAGTACTCAGAACACCATCTAGAAGAATGTACCCAATCAATACAAGCAGTTTGGCATTGCTGGTAGCAGAACACACCTGAGGGGTGAAGTGGGAGGTGCGGCTGGGACCCAGTAGAGAGCAGCGGCAGGCTGGGGAGGGGGGCAAACCTTGGGTGATGGCAAGGAGCTTGGACCTTCTTCTGAGTGAATCAGGAGCCAGGCAAGGGTAATGAATGGTTGGATTTATGCTTGGGGATGGTCACGCTGCCCGTTGGGAGGGGCGTGGTGTGGAAGGAATGAGACTGGCAAGTTACCCCAGTGCAGGTGAGGAGTAGGGGTGAAGGGTTGGTTCAGCGGGAGGGAGGCAGGGAGAAGGCGAGACTGATGATGCCTTGCCCCTCACTGAGCTGGGGAGTCCCAGAGGGGAGATTCTGTTCTGGGGGTGTCAAGTCCAAGGCGCTCTTGGGCAACCTAGTGGAGGTGTCTGGGAAGCTGGGGCCAGGTGGGTCTAGAGCTCAGGAGAGAGGCCTGGGCTGAATAGAGGTTTTGGGCTTGGAACACGGGGAGCATGACATCATTGTTGCCATCATCCCCACTCAATCTTCGTCTAAGCGAACTTTAATTGAGCACTTAGTATGTACCAGGCACTGTGCTCAGAGTGATTTCTTTATTGACTCTTCTCTAGAATCCAGTGGTGTGCTGGTACAGGTCTCGCAACCAGCTCTCTGGAGAAAAGCCATACAAACACTGATTTGCAGAGTTTGCCAATTTCCATGATGTAAATACTTCAACCATGGTTGATTTCAAGCGACTGATGCGATGTTATGGGAGGTGGAATTTGAAGAGATGGGCAGTGGCACAGCATCTTGTGGAATTTCCACCACAGATACAATAGACTCAGACGACCTCCAGGGCATCGATGAGAGTAAAATGAAGTAATTTTCTAGGAATTGACAGGTTTGGAGTATTTATTACCTTTAATTTTAATATTGCTTATTTAATTGTAAGTTTACCTAATTTAATTTTTAACAATGGCTGTTTCTAATGACCACCTTACAAAATTAATTCCTGAAAATTTAACAAGCAGCTCTTGTGAGCCGGTCTGAATCAGTTCCAGCACACGGCTGCTACAATCCCATGACGTCGTTGCTGTGGTCGGGGAGGTGAAGTGAGGTCACCCAGCTGGTGAATGGGAGATTTGGGTATTCTTGAGCAAGTAACTTCCTGTCCTCGAGCCTCAGTTTCCTCGTTTGTAAAATGGGGACAATAAAACGTATCTCCTGGGGTGCTGTGGAGAGTTCATGAGTTAACGCTTGTAAAGTACCTGACATACAGCAAATGGTTGACAAGTGGGAACCACTAGTGTGTTATAGTTATTTTAGTAATAATAATGAACATATATCCTCTCCTCGAGGTATTCATGTTCTAGTAGGGGGAGTTGGTCAGTGACAAGACATATACACATTCATAGGATTCTTATCCAGGCAGAAAAGGAAGACTTCCTGGAAGAGGTTGCATTTGAACTAGGTCTGGCAGAATTGAGAGAATGGGGGTCCATGAGGAATAGGGGGAGGCATTCCTGGCTGCTGGTCCATACAAGCAGAGGAGGGATGAGAGATGAGACTGAAGGCATCTAGAAGGATGTCGAATGCCAAGATAGAGTCTGAACTTTTCTCTGAGGGCCCTGGGGAGCCGCAACAAGCTGCTCAGCAGGGCCTGGTGGCATCAGGTTGGCCTCCTGGAACATCAGTGTGACTGCGGTGGGGAGAAGGGCCAGGAGGGGGCAGGAGTGGAGGCAACATCGGGCCGATGAAGAGACGTGGAGACGGAAGCCCACCCATCTGGGCGGGGCTGGGTTGGCCTCCAGAAACACAGGCTCCCTTGACCCCCTCCTCCCCTGCAGCTACAGTGAGGGGGCGAGCAGTAGGGTTCCCTTCCTCAACCGCTATCATCCCCACCCCTGCTCAGGCCCAGGTCCAGCTCCAGCCCCAGCAGCTAATCCCGGTGACACTGGGTCCCGAGGCCCGGGCGGGGCAGCCAGGCAGCTGGCCTCAATTAGCTGGGGAGCCGGGTCTGGACAGTGTCATTAGGAGAAAACCAGAGCCCGGCCATAAACTCTAATGAATGCATTAATGGAAGGCTTGTGCGCCTCAAAGGGGAAAAAAAAAAGCGGGTCTAAATGAAGTTATTAACACAGCCCACCTGTGTTCGGCTCCCGGCCTATATTGTTCAAATAGCCTGTTAACTCCTGAAGCATCCAGTCTGGAAAGTGAGCCCTGCCTCTCTGAAGCGGACGTTTAACTGCGTTCATATAATTCAATTAGCTTCCTCAGTCGTGGTCCAAAGGCATTCTCTGGGCTTTCATCTCAGTAATGGCCTGCAGGCTGGAGTGGGGAACAGGGGGTTAAAAAGAGGGGCTTGGAACCTGCTTTCTGGCCTGACTCACCGCATCACCTGGAGGGGCCTTCAAATGAGTTTTCTGGGACAGAAAGCATTCCCCATGTGCCCGGGCTCTCTGATGGCCTTCTGTGCCTGGAATTCCCACCTACATCCTTCTTGTGCATCCTCTGTCCAACATCCAGGCCCTGCAGCTCCCATTCTGCCCCACCCGCCTTGTCCAGCAGTCCAAGGACCCTGACTCCACCCAGCTGACCCTATTAATAAAGAGTTAAGAAAATTCATTAGGAAGTGGGTCTTTTATAGATTCTGTTAAAGCCTTCTTCCTACTTCTGTCACTGAAAAAGGATAAAAATCCTTTTATCACTCTACAACTTGTTAATGTTCCGCCCCGGGAGCACTTCATCTGTAATAAACATCTTCACAAAATATGCATCCCCAGGGAGGAGCCGTTAATTTCCTCAAGGCCTCACACATGTGAGGGGTTTTATTGGCTACAGGTGCTTCACGAGGTTGCGTGGGCTTCTAATAAATGTCCACTAAACCGCAGGTAGCCTGGGAGTGAGATGGGCCTGTGCACCTGTCCACAGAGGGCCTCCACACGCAGCTCCTCCACCTTCCCCTGGTCAGCCCTGGCAGCGGCAGCTCCCGAGACCGACCTGCCCCTCGGACGCCCGCAGGTAAGTTCTCAGGGCCCCTAGATTCCATCCGAGCCACTCACAGAGCCCTGGGGGGATGGGGGGGGCTCGCTGCTGCAGCTTTATATCAGGAGGATCCCTCCCTGGAACCCACACGCCTTGGCAGGCATGGCAAACACACAAAGACGTTGAAGGCGCGTTCGCTGGTTGATTTCTGGGTTTCCTTTCCTTGTTTGCTGTGAGGGAGTCACCCACATTAGGATCTACTGTGGAAATGTGATTATCAATACATTTGACTTCCCATTTTCTTAGTAACTGAGGCAGAGAGAAAAGAGAGCTTGCCTCTCTTAAGTGCGATTCATAGGAAATGTGTTTTGCATATCTTCAGGGCGGTTTTGGGGATGTTAAAAATAATTGCTAGAAAAATAGGTGGTAGCTGTCACTAGAAAAGAAAAGCTTACTTAAGGAGTAGTTTTCATCTGCATTCCATGAATTAATTAGAAGTTTGCATTTAATAAATATCTCTCTAGTCTCCGGGGTTCTTTCCATGTCACGATCACCAAATTAATCGCGATCTATGTGCTGGGTTATGGGCAGATATGATGCCTTGTGGCTGAGGGAGTGGGGATGCGGCCAGTGGCTGTTTCTTAACCTCGATGTGAGCTGGAGAGTCAGCCCTAGGCTCCCGGGGGTTCACGGAGGCCCAGGGGAGGGAGATGGGGGCCCGACATGGATCTGCAGCCTCTTCCAGGACGAGGTGCCTCTGAGGACCATAGGTCGGGATGCTGAGCTCACCCCTAAATCAAAGGGTGTATGTTGCTTCTGGACACTTAATAACTGGCATTTCTGGGGCACTTCCATGGTGGTGGTAGGGACAGGACCTGAGGTCTGTCCATATGGCTTGGTGCACGCATGCCCCCACCCAGGGAAGCCACCCACGCTAGGGAGAGCGGCTGCTGGATTCAGCAGAGACAACACACTGGGGCCACAGAGGCTTCTGGAAAGAGGGGATAATCTAGATCTTTCTGAAAGCCCTGAGGAGGAACACTTAGCTCAGCTGCGTTCACAGGCCCCTCCTTCCCAGCCAGGGGGCTGTGCAGAATCTCACAGTCTCCGGATCCGGGGCCGGGAGGGAGGTAGAGCAGGGCCTGAGCTGAGCCTTGGGATGTGCACATTCCTTGTCTGGGAAGATAACGATAACATCCCATCCCTGGGCGCAGCACCCGTGGTAACACAGGTCCTGAGGTCTTGCTGTGGGTCAGGGCCAAGCACCCGGAGGACAGGGGTTTACCTCTGGAATCTTAACTACCCCTTTGTGTGCCAGGAAACTCAGGTTTAAGAAGTGAGGTTACTGACCCAAAGTCACCCAGTGGAGAAAGAGAGTTTGGGAACAGAAGCAGAGGACCCTACCCGTATCACCTGCAGGCATCCTCCCATCAGACCTTCAAGGGAGGGCACAGGCTGCCCAGCTTGCAGACCACAAGCTGAGGCTCACCTAACAGTGGGGAAACCAACCTGGCAGGGCCCTGACCTCTGCCTCCGTCCCCTGGACACGGCTGACCCCCCCACTTCTCTGTGCTGGGAGGAGAGAGGGTCATTCACCCCCTGCCCCGACTCCCACTAGTCTGCCTGGCCCGGGCCAGCAGAAGCCATAGGAGGTCCAGGGAGCCTGGAGCAGCTTCAGAGGCGGCGATGGACATGATGAAAGGCCCGGAGCACGGGACCCAGCCAAAAGTTTAGAGGAAGCAGGGTCACTGTGCCTGGGGAGCGGAAGGCCCAGGGGGCCGGGGCCCCGGCTAATGGAGAGCACCAGATGCTGACCAGCTGTTCTCTGTCTCCCTGGAGGCCCGACAGAACCAGAAGAGCTTCTACAGCAGGAGAGAATTAGGGGGGATAGCAGAAAGAACTGGCCGAGGGAGTGGTCGGGCTTTGAGGAGCTGTAAGAAACAGGATGGCAGCTCCGAACTAGGGCCTGGGGGCCAGAGAGAGAGAGAACTCAGAAAGTTAGCCCTGATACACTGACCCCCCTCCTCTACAGCATGATTTGAATGAATCCACCACCCTCTCCCACCCAGCCCTTCCTCATGGGCCAGAAGCCCTACTCCTCCAGTAGCAGGGCCAGCGGTCTGGGGCCTCAAGCCTTGGACAGGAGCCTCTGAGGCTAAACAGTCAGGGTTCCGGGGACACCCATGTCTCGGAGGCCTGGGCCCCCACAGGCTGGGGACAGCTGGTCCCAGGAGGCGAGACCTTTAGCGGCCAAAGCCCTCCAACATGAAGCCCCCAATCCCTTGGCTCATCGAGATAAACTGTAAAGTACTAAACTGTAAAGTAAGGGTGAGGAAGGCCTGCAAAGTCCCAGTTCTACCCACAGTGAATACTTTGGTGCTTTAAAAATCCAACTAAAATATCTAGGTGTCTGTGTTCAGCCGGTGCTGTAAGCACAGGCTCTCTCTGCCCACAGGGTGACCCAGCCTGGCACTTCCTCCCTCGCATCAGGGCCAGGGCCACTGACTTGGGGGGCTTGGGAAGGGAGGAGCGGGAGAGACCCTGGAAAGCCATGCTCAGGGCTGGTGCAGAGCTGCAGACCTCACCCCAATCGCCAACTCATGATAGGAAAACTGGGGTACAGAGAGAGAGAATGGAACAGGTCTGTGGAGTCACGGCCAGACGATGGTGGCCAAGCATTGTTCCAGCCCCAGCGGAAGCATTGTTTTCTTGATGATTTGACTCTGCTTCTGGGTGGAAAACTAGGATGTCCCTGCTCAGCCTCCTTGACCCCTTCTGGAACCCAGGGCTAGGGTTGTTCGATCAAATATAGGGCACTCCATCCAACTGGAATTTCAGATAACAAGGAATAATGTTCTAGGATAAGTGTGTCCAATGCAATATTTGGGACAGACTTACACTAAAAAAAAATTATTTCTCGTTTACCTGAAATTCCTGTTGAATGGTGCATCCTGTATTTTTATTTGCTAAATCTGACAACTCTACCCAGTGCCCCTTCCCCAGTTGGGACTGCTGTGCCCTCCCGGGAAGAACCTTCCAGGCGTTTCTCTGGCAGCAGGAACCTGGGCTGGAGGCACTGCTCTCACAATTCGGAGATGCCAGAGGCCGTAATCGCTCCTTTACTGTTGCAAAGAACAGAAAATGCAGTTTCTCGCTATATTTTTCTTTCGGTATATATTTTTGGAGGAGGCTTGGAGGGCTCCCTCACTATGGGAGTTATTTATCAGGGAAATGAGGCGTTTTTGAGTTTGTCGTTTGTGGAGGATACGGCAGTGCCGGGCAAGCTGCTTCTGTGATCTCCTGTTTCTCTGGAAGATTATGGAAAACAGCCGACGGTGTAAGGCAAACTTTTCCCTCTGATGCTTCTGGAAGCTCATCTCCTTGATTTAAAACTTGCTAGGACACAGGTGGATATTTTTAAGACATAAAATGGAAGGAAGGAAAAAGACAAAATACTAGCAAATGTTCTCCGGCCAGCTCTTGGAATATGATTCTTGGGATCAATGGTATTTCATTTTTCAAATTGTTGAGGTCTTTTTCAAAAAATTATTTCCAAAAGGGCCATTGCCTTTGCATATAAAGAGACTTAGAAAGGTCTTTCTTTTTCTTTCCCACTCCCTCTCTTTCTTAAGCTAACAGAAAGATGTTAAAGACATTATCTGAACTAAGCAATCAGGAAAAAATATCTGCAGAGTCAAGAAAGATTAACAGAACACGGAAAAAAAGGAAACAGATAAAAAGCAAGTAAAACACACAGAAAAAAGTCTTTATGTTAGATTTTCGTTAAAATTTTTTGACATCTGACTTTATACCTTGGCTTGCAAACCTGATCACATTTAGTTTCAAGATGCCATAACTAAAACATCAAATCTTGATGGCTTTTTCTCACTTTTTCCAAATATTTGATGGCTTTTTCTTTTTTTTTTTTTTTAACATCTTCCCGGACCAGGAGAAATATTCCAATATGGGAAAATAATGTATTCAGTGTATTTCTTTCCTAGAATGGTATCCGAAGGCAGTCAGGGTCTGCTCTAAAGATGGCAAAATTTTGCAAAGACAATATCCTAGTCCTAATTCACACCAGAATGAGAGCAGGGGGGTTTACCTACACTCCCTTTGCCAAGTCTGAACCATAGGAAGGTTCTGCTTCACTGAGCAAAGAGCCTGGCTGAAACCCAAGGGACCCAAACCTCAGCCTGCACCCCCTTTCCAGCTCCCATCCATCCTCTTCCCTTTGGGGTCATAGATCTCAGATCGGAATCTTGGCCCGGAGCCTGGAGCCGGAAAGTGCGGCTTGATGTCAATTACGGCCCAATTCCAGAGGTGCCATCAAAGAGTTAACTAGGATGTCCCAGCGCGCAAATGTGGGATAATTGGGAAACAAATTCTACAAACATCTTGAAAGGGGCAAAAGACCTTTGATCTTTCTATAGAAAGGCAGACATTACCAACGTTACTGCCTTTTGGGGCCTGCACACATCTCATACCAGGTTAGAGGATGCCATCTTTCTGAGAAATCAGCCGACACCTAATTCCATCATACCTTAATTATCCTAACTGGTTTCGTATGTCCAAAGGCATTTTCCCCAAAGATTAGAGGAGAGAGTAGGACTGACAAAATAATTAAATATGCAATTTGCCAAGCGTGGGCAATATGGCTTTGAAATCACCTTTTCAGGAAGTTTTACTGCTCGTTCATGGACATGTATATTGCAGCCTTCAGACTTTTATTTAAGCTCTTTTGATTGCCTTAATGGATTAATACCTGGGTGCCATCAGCGAGGGCCTGAGACCCAAGGCTGTTTCTAATTTCGCAAATATTGCGTCCGCTTCCTCTGGTGTTATGACAAAAGCAAGCCTCTAGGATTTGCCTTCTCGCTTAAAGCAACATGCTGATGCCCTCAAATAATTGCCTGATGTCGGAATCGGCATCTCCCAAGTGGCGTGTGGGTTACAGGCAAGTCCCGCGGTGCCAGGGGCCTGGGCGACCGGCGGCGGGCTTGGCAGGACTGGGGAGGCCCGTGTCGGGCTCGGGGCCTGGGTCTATTCGGGGTGGCATTCCGAAAACGAGTCCGTGTCTCCTGACGGCAGGATGCCTCTCGGGTACAGAGGAATGTGTTACTGTCCCTGCTTAGGACTCCTGCCAGCGCGTAAGGAACATTCCATGGGAAGGGGCGGGGGAGGTGCTCATGGGGATCTGGAGAAGAATCTCCGCTCAGGGCTCAGGCTCAGACTGCTGCGTGGAGGGAGGCATCCGGAAACCGGAGCTGGGAGTTTGCTCTGGGGGAATAGTTTGCATTCTGTCCCGGAGGCTGGGAGAGCTGGAGTCCAGGAGGAGGAATCCACGGAAGTGATCGCACCGTTCCCATCTTTTGGCTGAGCTGGGTGTCTGGGGGCAGCGTCTTGGGGCCAGTTCCAAGGAGATGAAAGCAGGGTCTCTGGGGGTGGGGGGAGTTCTTTTCTGGTATGGAACATGTGTGGGTACCCAGTGGGCAGAGGATGGATTGGTCACAGCATGCAGAATCGCTTGGTGCTGGGAGTAGTGAGAGGGTAGGTGGAAAGGAGGGAGAGAGAGAGAAACAGAATCAAAAAGACAGCACACACACGCACGTGTGCACACACACACAGATTGCCTTTT
>NW_020175018.1:11498621-11533802 GCF_003031525.2 Neophocaena asiaeorientalis asiaeorientalis | reverse complement strand
CAGATGCTGTTGGAGGGGGGGGGTGGGGGGGCGGGGAGGGGACAAGGCCTAATTGTCCTAGGGATGTGCGCTGCAGCCGGGCTTTTTCATCGTCCCCAGAGCTCCCTAATGAGGCTGTGGCCTCTCCTGGTGGGAACACTGCTCCCTGGACTCAGCTTTGATAAAGCGGATGGACCGTCTGGGTCGAGTTACCAGGTTTTCCTCTTTTCCTTTTGAACCCTGCGGTGGTTTTGCTCTTTCATGACAGAGGGGGCCAAAGTCCCTGGCCTCTGTCCTCAGGGGACACAGGCCATCCCACCTCCTGGGAAGGGCAGGGAGGTGGCAGGTCCTGGAGTGGGGATGCTGGCCCAGGCCACGGGCTGGGGGAGAGGAGGGGGCTTTGCTGGGCTTGATATTCAGAACTGCTTGCCAGCCACACCGGGTCTACTGGCCGCCAGCAAAAAAAATCACTTAAAATGCTTCTTAGCAGCCACGGGGGATGCTGGCATGGTGAGCGAACACGGGTTAATAACAGCAGTGGCAGCAGAGATAATGCTGTCTGCTTACCGAGAGCTCACTCTGCTGGGCACCGAGCCAAATGTTTGACAAGGATGATACTGTGCCCCTTTTACAGAGGGGCAAATGGAGGCTCCGAGTTCAGTGGCCTACTGGTCAGAGGCAGGATGGGACTGGATCTGTCACCCCACGGCCCAGCTCTTAACCACTGGCCTTCCTGAAGGGGCGGGAGCCTCAGCTGGCCCTTGAGCTCCTTCAACACACCAGTTTTCTAGGTGCACAGACCCTCCCTCATTTCTTCTTACCCGTGACTGGGCTTTCAGTAAGACCACAGTCATAATGTTAGCAAGACCCCAGCTCTGAGGTCCTGCCTCCCCCAGGTGCCCAGAGGTTGCCCCGGGCAGTGGCTCTGGAAGGGGTGAGCCTTGAACCAGGCACCCTGAAGCAGGAGGAGAGAAGAGGACCCCCAGCCAGTGGGACTTGGCTTTGATCTCTGATTAGAAGAAAATGCCCTCTCAGGTGGTTCCTCCTTATCAGGGAGGAAAGCCCCCTTTCTGGACGGCAGATGGTGAGTGGCCGGAGAGAGACTGTCCCCTCCCAGGGCCTTCCCACAAGACAGGTCCTGCTTTCAAAGGCAGCTCCGGAGAGGCTCACCTGCACTTCAGGGTCAGACTTGTCCCTGGCCTGGTGACCTGCCGTCCCACCCCCACCTTCCGGCCCCCCTGCCCTGATCCCAGCCGCCTGCCCTTGAGGCTTTCCCATCAGGGCTCCTCGGGCCCGCTGCCTGCGCGTCCTCAGCCGCTGCTGCCCGGAAGACGGGCGGCAGCTGTGCCCAATGCCCCTGTCGCCGCGGCCAGTCACTCTTGATCTCTGTGGTCTGCTGGGCTGTGAGCAAGGACCTTAACTTTTGTCTGACTTGTGAAAAGAGAACCTCGTAAGCCTTGTCTCATTCCATCAGGCACCCACTTTGTGCCAGGCCCTGGGCTGGCACCGGGGGCACAGTGGCCAGTGAGGTGGATGCGGTTTCTGTGTTCAAGGAGGGGTGGTGGTTTCTGATTCTGGTCAGCAGTGGGTTCTGGGCCACACGCTCCACGGTGGATCGGGACGCCCCAGAATGCAGCCACGCCCCAAGCGAGAGCTGGGGACAGAGCCTTACAGGGTGGGGTGGCAGCCCTCCCGTGGTCCCTGTGGGTCCCTAGGGATGGTGTGTGTCGGGGCATTGGTGCTTCTGCTGCGTCGCGCTCCCACCTGGACCCGCAGCTTGTGGGCGGAGCCACGTGACGCCTCCATTAGGAGCTGGAGAGTTGAGAATTCCTGCCGGAGCCCCTGACAGAGCGTTCTTTCCATGTCCCATCATTGACACGCCCTCTTGGGCCTCTGGGTCACATTTGTGGTAAGAGGGTGCAGAGGGAAACAGCGATAAAGGGAGGGGCATGATGAGAGCAGAGGACTTTCCCCCAACATTTTAAAAAACTTATTGAAGTATATTTATTATACCATGTGTTAATTCCTGGTGTATAGCGAAGTGATTCAGTTATACATATATATACATTTTTTTCATATTCTTTTCCATTATGGTTTATCACAGTATATTGAATGTAGTTCCCTGTGCTATACAGTAGGACCTTGTTTTTTATCCATTCTATATATAAGTTTGCATCTGCTAATCCCAAGCTCCCAATCCATCCCTCCCCATTGGTAACCACAGTCCATTCTCTATGTCTGAGTCTGTTTCTTAGATAAGTTCATTTGTGTCATATTTTAGGTTCCACATATAAGTGATATCATATGGTATTTGTGTTTCTCTTTCTGACATACTTAGTATTAGAATCTCTAGGTCCATCCATGTTGCTGCAAATGGTATTATTTCATTCTTTTTTATGGCTGAGTAGTATTCCATCGTGTGTGTGTGTGTGTGTGTGTGTGTGTGTGTGTGTGTGTATATATATATATATATACCACTTCTTTATCCATTCATCTGCTGATGGACATTTAGGTTGTTTCCATGTCTTGGCTATTGTAAATAGTGCTACAATGAACACTGAGGTGCATGTATCTTTTTGAATTATAGTTTTGTCTAGATATATGCCCAGGAGTGGGATCGCTGGATCATATGGCAACTCTAATTTTAATTTTTTGAGGAACCCCGATGCTATTTTCAATAGTGACTGCGCTAATTTACATTCCCGTCAACAGTGTAGGAGGATTCCCTTTTCTCCATACCCTCTCCAGCATTTGTTATCTGCAGATTTTCAAATGATGGCTATTCTGACGGGTGTGCGGTGGTACCTCATTGTCATTTTGATTTGCATTTTTCTAATCATTGGTGATGTTGAGCATCTTTTCACGTGCCTGTTGGCCATCTGTATGTCTTCTTTAGAGAAATATCTGTTTAGGTCTTCTGCCCATTTTTCAATTGGGTTGTTTGGTTTTTTTTGTTACAAATATATTCAAATACCTAGAACTTTTTATTACAAATACATAGAAAAATCGTGAGACCAGTCCAAGGAATGCTCACATACCCACCTCCTAGATTCAATACAAGCGAACTTTTTACTGTACTTGCTTTATCTATGTATACACGTATCTGTATCTGTGTATTTTTTGTTATAAGTTTGAAAGTAAATTCCGTATGCCATCCCTAAATACTTCAGTGTGCATTTTCTAAGAATAAGGACGTTTTCCTCGGTAACTGTAACACCATTACCACGTGAAGTAAATTAACAGTGATTTGAGAGGGAGGGATTTTGCTAATTAGCTAAAATTGGAGTGCTGGCGCCTCAGAAAAACAAAAGGCCTGGCGGAGTGTTATTTTAAAAGCTTCCTTTGGTTTCAGTCTCTATCCAGGGCAGCTGGAGGAGGAGGGGATGGCACTCTGGTGACAAAGCCCATGAGTTCCATGAGAGCAGAGCATGGGCACGCAGTGGGTGCTTTCGAGGTGTTTGTTGATTGAATGCATCCCCGGCAACAGCGCATCCCTGAATCCCCCCTTGTGCTCTAGAGTACAGAGGGGTCTGTCCTTCCAGCTCCTTCCTTGCCCAGAGGAGGGAGGCATGTGGGGAGAGTGGGGGCTTGCCTGGGAGACAGACTGGAGCTGTTTGAATCTCTGAGACCTGGGCTGACTGGGGTACCCCCAAATCTCCAGTTCCCTCGGGACCATCGAAACATCTGGGGTGAGGGTGCGATGGGGCGCCTCCCCATGCGCTGTGAGGCCCTTTCCCCTCCCTGAGGGGAAGCATCTTGTACCCGTGTGTGTGACGTTAGGAGAGTTTGGGTGGAATATGATGGAATAGTATTCAGCCTTAAAGAGGAAGGAAATCCTGACACAGGCTGTAGCATGGAGGAACCTGGAGGTTGTTAGCTCAGTGCAGAAGCCAGTCGCCAAAGGACAATAACTGTATGATGTCACTTATGTGAGGTACTTAGAGCAGCCAGATTCACAGAGACGAAAAGTAGAGTGGTGGCCGCAGGGGCTGGTGGGAGGGGGAGATGGGGCGCTGTGGCTTAATGGGGACAGAACTTCAGTTTTGCGAGATGCAAAGGGTTCTGGAGATGGTTGCAGGTGACGGTTGTACAACCATGTGAGCGTACTTAATGCTACTGAGCGGCACACTTAAAATGGTTAGGATCACGGTTAGAGAAATATTACGTATTTTAGCACAATAAAATGGTGGGGTTTCGGTGCCTGTGATTGGCTGGCTTGTTAAGGTTCTGTTTCAGAACGATGGTGCCCCCCTCTCCTCCCACGCTAGCGGAGCCCCCGGCGTGGTCAGTCAGGCAGAGTCCCAGAGAGCGGAAGATGCTTGGGAGCGTCAGACCCGAGACCCGTTTCTGGAAACATTTCTGTTTGAAGTGAGTCTCGCCAGCCAGGAATGAAACAGAGGCATTTTGTCAAAGGAAAGAACTTGATGAAAAATTGTTTTATGAAACCCGAATTTTGGCATGTTTTCACATTTTAGTTTGTCAGAAGGCAGCGTAATAAATGTTAAGCGTGTTGTTTATTAGTATGTGCGGTTGACTTCTTTTATGATGACAATTTTATTTTCAAGTTTGTCACCGAGTCCCTGCTGGATGGGGTGGGGAGTCTAGAAAAGAAGGGCGGGAGGCACGGTTTCCAGTTTATCCAAGTAGAGAGCAGTTTTTATTAAAACAACAGAAAAGGAGGAGGCAGCCCAGGCCCAAAGCCCCCTCCCACGCATGGGTCAGGGGGCCAGCGCGGCCCGCGGGCGCCTTGTCCTGGGGCCCGGCCTTGACCTCCCGATGTCTGTCTGGCTGCGGTGGGAGCCGCGCACTGCCCGGGCCGCCTTGTGGGCCTCTTGGCTGGGCCGCGCCTGCAGCCTTTGTTCCCCAGGCCGGCACTGGGTAGCCAGTTTATGGTTGTAAATGGAGGGAGCAGGGACGAGAGGCCGTGCAGGGTGTGGACAGCCCCTGGCAAACCCTCCGTGAGAGCCGGCTGAGGGAGAGAGGGACGGAGCGTGTGTTTCCTTTCCTCTCACCTCTTCTCCACCCACAGTAGATGGAGGGGTAGAGGTTCCAACCCCTCGTGAGCTGAGGGCAGTGGGACCCAGGAGGAGGACACTGGGAGCTGTCAAGCAGCTGGCCCTGCCACTGAGACTGGGGGCGGGGGGTGCTTCCTTCCAAAAGCCTCAGTTTCCTCAACTGTAAAATGGGGTCTCCACGCTTACCCTGGGGCTGCTGTGAGCTCCTGTTTCCTGGGTGCTCTCCCTGGGCTGGGTGCTTTGGAGGCCATATTCCACCCAACCCCAGGGCGGCCCTGTGTCCAGTCTGATCCCCCCTTTCAGATGAGGAATTGGGGATCAGAGAGAGGGAACCCTGTTACCCAAGCCGCCCAGCAGTGAGAGTGTGGCCGGCTAGCGGCCTGAGTCTGCTTGGAACCCAGGCCGGAAGTAGGGGGACAGCCCTGCCCCGCTGGCTCAGGGTGGGCATCCTCGAGGTGACTCGGCAGCTGCCCTCAGGCTGGGGAGGAAGTACAGCTTCTGAGGACACAGGGAGCCCTGCTCTGAGAAGAACCGGGGGTGCTGGCCAAACGTGGCGACTTTCATCCCCCAGGGTCTCTCCCTCCTGGAGTTAGGGGCCTGGGGCCTCCGCATCTATGCTCTTGGCCCAGGTCTGGTCAGCTGGTGAAGGGGCTCCTGAGCCCCACCCGGTGGACGTACCAAGTGATGAATCCCCACCTCTATTCGGGCGGTGGGCTCCTCTTTGGGGCTTTCTGGGCTGGGGGCAGGAAGAGAGGCACGGGGCCTGCTGGCATCCAGAGGGTTTTCTGTGCAGTTCCTGACGGGGCACAGAGAGGCTGTGGCCCTCTGGTGTCACAGAGCGTTCTGGCAGAGGGCCACCTGCCAGTCCCTTCCTGAGGCCACTGGTGTGGGCACTGAGGCTGGTGCTGGGGTTGGGTGGGACTAGGGGAAGGGTCTCCCACCTTGGGCTGCTGCCTCCTCTGCTTCCTTTGGCATGTGGAGTGGGGACTTGAAGGAAGGTAATGGGTCCCCAACATCCCTTGTTCGTCACATTGTGTTTTAGCCCCAGGTCTGGCCAGTGGCTTTGAAATAGATGTTGGTCAAGACAAGCCAAGGGGAGCTCGTTTGGGATCCTTTCCCTAGATTTGGACCCTCCAGGGCCCACGGTCATCACCCCTGCTGTAGGAAAGGCTTTTAAGAAAGTCGAGGTGGGGGATTGGAGAGCACTGTCCGGGCCTCTGGCTGTTGGCAGCTCCTGCCCCATCTGACCTGAAGCTTCTCTGGCAGGGCCTCCAGAGTGGCAGTCGGATCCTCCATAAAAGAATAAGGATCACATTCTTCACGTTTTAAGTTGCACAAAAGCTGTATGCATAATTAATGTGCAAAAAACGTGAGCAGCTGGAAATTAACTAAATAAAAAAAAAGGAATATACTTAATTGTAAAAATTTAATTTTGCTTTTATTCTTTTCCTTTCTCTCTCTCTCCCCGTTCCCCCGCCCCTTTACAACTTGTTATATTCTCAGAGCCCTTCAGATCTTGCCGGAGATCATATTCTGAAAGACTCACCTCCTGGCCTCTTGCCGGGGAGCCGAGGACAAGATTAGTTTTAAGCCTCGGCCCAGTCAGCTACTTTCAGCAGAGGGTCCGAGAGTGTCCACGAGCAGGGTGTTATTGTGTGGCAGAAAGGAATGTTGTAATATCCCCCAAGACCTTCCTTGGGGGACCACTATACCCTGGTTTCAAGGGCTTTGGTAGATGCAGCTTTGAGAGTCGCTGTTTGAAACTCAGAGAGCCCATCATGGTATTTAAAATTCAAAAACGTGAATTCAGTGGTTCAGAAGCCAAAGGACTAAATACATTTACATAAATTCAAACGAAGTATTTTAAGCAATAGCATCCAAGGCCCCCTTTCTTCTTCTCCTTCTAATTGTTTAAAGGACAAGACCCTTTCTAGGTGATAAAATTGGGTGGCAAAATTTCCCAGTGGAAAAATGTATTGACCCATTCTTACTTATTGTCACATCTTTTCATAAAACCTGGGAATTCAGCTAAAAACAACAATCCACCCACTTGAAAGAAAAAAAAATATTTTTAAAGAATAAAACACTCTATTAACAGACACTTTACAACATGATTTATTGCACTCACATGACAACAGCAATAACTTAAAATATCAAATCCTGGGAATAAATCCCTGCCGATGCCATCTCTCTTAAACGCCAGCTGTCTTCCTGTTTCTGCTGTCTTTCTCAGCCCTGGTCTGTATCAGCAGATAATTTTAAAAGAGGCAGAAGAATCAAGAGACGAAACTCAGAGGCATCTAGCTTATTTGGGCAAGAGTCGTGTTTTTAGAACATCCTTGTTTGTCCTGGACGGTTCGCAGCTGGCCCTTCTCAAGTCTTTTCAAATAGCAACCAACTCAGAGTGTCTCTTTGACTCGCTCTGTTACCAGATGAATTTATAATAAGAAAAAGACTGTCAATAGTCAATCACGTTCGTTGCCACCTCTGCCGGGTACCTGGTCCTTTTTAAGGCAAACCGCCGTCATCCTAGAGATGCCCAGGCATTGGGGACCACAGGCGAGCTGTAAATAACCAGGTCCGTGGCTGTAGATCACCTCTGGCCGGCCAGCCATGCAGCCTCCACGGCAGCCCAGCTGGCAAACGCAGCCGCCTTCGTGAACAGGTGGTCCGCAAGGGTGGCGGCTGGTTTCTGCAGCAGCCTTGAAGGACCAGCCTGGTTCCAGCCCAAGACAACCCACCCAGTGCTCCGCCAGGCCCCAGCCGCAGGCCTTCGCGTTAAACAGGTTCTGACACTAAAGATCCAGGTCTGTCGGCCGTTGTCCTAGGAACATGCAGTACCCTCTGGAGCTCTCCTTATTGAAAAACCATATCTTGCTGCTGCCTGGGCTAGGTTTCTATTCCATTCGTATTGATCACGGGGAAATGTCTCATTCCCTGGCTGACAAACACAGCCAGCAGGAAGGGAGTTTGTGTTTGGCGGAAAACATTTGTTTCCACAGTGATCTGGGGGGCCCCGGAGCTGCGGTTATGTTCCTGAGATGGGGGGGCATCTCTAGTTAGGCTGTGGGATTACAAGTGTGGGGATGACGTGGGCTTCGGAAATTAGCCAATGTGGCCACTTGCAGATAGTGGCACTTCTAGGAGTCTGTCCTATAGATGGTACCTGTCAGTGTGTGAAAGGTCATCCAGCACAGCACTGTTTATAGGTGCCAAGGGTGCCTATAAACAGTGCTGAATACCGACACTCTCACATGGTTCAGTCTACTAAATCTACTGAATAGAATGGCACGCAGTCTTTTTATAAAATTTATTTTTTACTGAAGTATAGATGATTTACAGTGTTGTGTTTCAGGTGTACAGCAAAGTGATTCTGTTATACATACATGTGCATACGTATGTGCGTGTGTATATATACACACATATATTCTTTTTCAGATTCTTTTCCATTATAGGCTATTACAAGGTATTTTATAATTAAAAATTTTTTTTTATTTATTTTTATTTTTGGCTGTGTTGGGTCTTCGTTTCTGTGCGTGGGCTTTCTCTAGTTGTGGCAAGCGGGGGCCACTCTTCATCGCGGTGCGCCGGCCTCTCACTGTTGCGGCCTCTCTTGTTGCGGAGCACAAGCTCCAGACGCGCAGGCTCGGTAGTTGTGGCTCACGGGCCTAGCTGCTCCGCGGCATGTGGGATCCTCCCAGACCAGGGCTCGAACCCATGTCCCCTGCATTGGCAGGCAGACTCTCAACCACCGCGCCACCAGGGAAGCCCTATTACAAGATATTGAATATAGTTTCCTGTGCTATGGCATTGCCGTCTTAAAAGGCATGAGATGGAGAACTCTCCAAGATGTATTAGGAAATGAAAAAAGCAAGCTACAGAATTATGTACCTGCTATGCTCTGTATGTGGTTTTTAATTTTTATTTATTAAAAAAAATTTTTTTTTTTTTTTTGGCCGTGCGGCATGTGGGATCTTAGTTCCCTGACCAGGGATCGAACCCACACCCCCTGCAGTGGAAGCGTGGATTCTTAACCACTGGACCTCGGGGGAAGTCCCCATATGTGTTTTTTAAGAAGGAAATATACACATATTTGTTGGAATAAGCCTCAACTCTGGAAGGAGACATTAGAAACTGTCCAAAGAGACTGCTTTGGGGAAGGGACTGAGGAAGGGTGAGAGCAAGGCTGACTTTCCCCTTTACAGCCTCTCTACCTTCTGAATTTTATACTGTGTGTATGTAGGGCAGATATAAAATAATTAAAATTTAAAACAAAGATCAAGATGTCAGGAAAGCCGTCATTATATTAGGGGCTAGGGGCTCAGACTCCGTGGTCTGAGAATTCTGGGCTTCAAGCCACTTTGTCTCATGGAGCCTCAGTTTCCTCATCTGTCAAGTGGGGATAGTAATAGTGTTTATTTCACAGAGTGGAAGTGAAGATTTCCTTGAGACATGAAAGGGAAAGGCTCAGCCCAGCGGCACAGAGAATTCAGTAAATGTTACATGTTATTATAGACGACATATAAATCATAACACACACTCATAAATCCTTACAGTGACTTGCTTGGCATCTTTGTTTTCTTGAAAGAGAATTTTTAAATATCTGCGTGTGTTTAGAGCCAGGAGCTGAGACTCCTGAGTGTTACGTGGAACTCTGTTTAGGGGACCGTTTCGCTGATGCAGTGACGGCCCACGCTGAATCTGCAGGGTGGGTCTGGTGCTTTTTTTCTGAATCTGTAAATGGTCTTCCGCATCTCTGTGTACACAGGCAGGTGAACTAATAGAATTAGGCTTATTGGTTTAATTCCTCTGGGCCCCCTTGGCGAGGGGAGGGCAGCTGGATGAATATTTTAATTAAGCTCTGACACCCAGAAGTCAAAGTCCCTGAGCGGTCCCAGTGGGCAAGGTCTCAGCAGTTTGGGGTTTAATCAAGTTCGGTTTCAGAGTTCAAATTTCTTCCTGGACAGAAATGTGTCATTAGGTGTCCAAGATTTCGACTGGAAAAAAAAAATACAACTTGACTGTATTTTCTCTAGAGAATGACACTGTGATTCGATTAGCTCCTTTTCCTTGACATTTTGCCCACTTTATTAACTTCTGCTTTGCTTCTAAGCAGGCAACTACTGTTTTACTTCCCTGAAGAAGCTCATAATATTATAATTCAAGTGTCAGGACAGATTAGGTTAAACGAACTGTGTAATTCCCCAAGGAAAACAAACTTCAAAACGGACGCGGTTCGAGTTGTAACATGTCATGGCTTGCATTAGCGTCGAACGGGGTGATTCTATCACCTGATGTGCTAAAGTTGGCTCAAATGTTCCCCACTCTGCAAGGTGAGAAATTACTTAGCTAACAAAACATTTCGTTTTCCTCTCTTTGCATTCTTTCTTTATGAGATCCTGAATGTGACATTTTCACCAAAAAATCTCTGTGCTTATTTGTGAAAAAATGTATATTAAAACCAAAACCCATCAAATGGAAAGAAATCACAGATGGTTTTATTCACAAGCAGTAGAATTAATGGCCTCTCTTCTCTTTATAAATATTAGAAGCAGATGAGTTCATTACGATTTCACCCTAATAAAGAAAACCTGCTTGATTTTGACAAGACATTGACTTATCTAAAACATCTCCTAAATAACAAAGCTACTTCCCGCCCGTAAAACACCAGCTCGCAAACACCAGCTTTACCTGGACTGCTTCTAAATTAATGAAAAACACTCGAATCCGAAGAGCGCAGAAGAAGGGGCGGAGGGGGTGGAGATGGAATTCAAGGGATTTTTGAAAATGTGACTGATTTTGCAAAGAGCGAGTTTTGAAATGTTTACTCTGTGGTGGTTTGAAATTTTTACATCTTTCAACAAAGCGCGCGCGGAGAAGTGAAACCATCTGAAAGGGCTTTTGAAAAGAGCGACTCAGCACAAGTTGGCGGAGGCTGTGGTTCCTTTATCTCGGGCGATCTGTGCCCATCGTGCAGGAGGGAGCCCCAGCCCTTTCCCCCCTCCGCTCCGCGCCTCCGAGCTCCCAGCTCCGCGGCGGCCTCGGCCCGGCTTCAAAGCGCTGCTGGCGGAGCGTCCCGGGAGGGAATCGGAATCGGACACCTCGCTCCGGGGACGCCGGGCCGGCCGGCGCGGTCCTCTCCCCCAGCTCGGCTGCCTGATGTGGTCATCTTGTTAGTCATGGCAAGCCCGGGGTCTCTCTGTTTGTGCCGCTTTCAGCACTTATTAAGCGAGAAGTGGGAGGCTTTACACGAAACTGCAAAAGATGTTTTTTCTCCCCAGGGCCACGGCAGTCGGGGCCACGGCTTATCCATCATTGCAAAGATCTCTCCGAGGCACGGAACGAGTCAGCTCTGCCCAGAGGGGGAGAAAAATGAGCGGCACATGGGGCCCTCTGTCCCAGGACCTTCTTGGCTCGGCTCCCGGGGAAGAGGGTGGGCTCCTTGGTCTGGAAACTGCCGGGGGAAGGCCTTTGGAGAGGCAAAGGCACACAGCTTCAGGAAAGTGGCACATCTCTGTGGCTCTGGTGCCCAATTCTACAGTTTGGGGCTTTCCACTCAGATGCCCCCACTCTCCCCAGCCCCGAGACCAACAGGGGGCTCCCACCACAGAGATCCAGACACCTGTACACAAGTGGCAGTGCTAGGGGAGGGGTGCTGTTGAAGGTGGAAATAGTTTCTAAGCAGCTCCTGGAAAGTCAACAAATTCTGGTACCTGCACACCGGCTCAGGAACCGGCATCTTTCTTGTCGCTCTGTGCTCCCTTCCTCCAAGGGAGGGGCTGTGAACTCCCCGACAGGCCCAGGTGGAATTCTGAGTTCTGAGATCATCAGAGTCCCTCCTTTGAGCCTCAGTTCCATGAGTGTCAAGCTGCTGGGGAGATTTTGGGGGAAGCAACAAGTTTGAGCCAAGAACCCATGATTGAAATTCTCCGCCAATAAAGCCCTCCCAGCTGAGCCCCAAGGGTCTGTAGTTGGTTCAGCAAGCAGGGGCGGCAGGAGGCAGTGGGGGATTTGCAAACTTCAAACAGGACCTGGGGTGGGGTGGGGAGACTGTGCTGAGGAAGGAGGCCACCGACAGAGGGCTCAGGGTTAATTAAAGAGACTGCACCGTGGCACCTATCAACTCAACCTTCTCCGTATTTTCTCGGCATTAAAGCACCAGTGAGTCAAGTTCTCCACAGGGTTTGCCTCCCTCACCTAGGGTGAGCCTGGAAGGGCGGGAGAGTCAAGCCACACTTAGGATGGGCATTTGCAGCCCCCTGGAAGACCCCAGCCAAGGTTACTTTGCCTTCCCACCGAACGCTACTTTGGACATCGAGGGTCTACTGTCTTCTAGGCACTGGGCTGGCCATATCACCTGGGAGATAGGGCTCATCAGCTCTCCCATTTTACAGATGAGGAAAGTAAGGCTCAGAGAGGCAAAGGCCAAAGGGCTCACCAGCTCAAGGGTATTTGGCTGCTTTGTGGGAGAGACGAGGTTGGAGCCTGGAGCCTGGAGCCTCAGGCTTATGCCACTGGCTTGGGCTGGAGCCAGAGACCAGCAAAGGACAGGTTATCACTGCTTACAGCCCGCCCTCACCTCGGCCCTGCCCCCTCGCACTGTCCTTGACATTCAATCAGGTGCCTGTGATGTCTGGCCCAGCAGTTGGGGCTGGGCCTCCCCAGCTTCCCCACGACAAATGGTTCTCATTTGAAAGGGAGGTTATAAAAACACATGCCCAAAGACACTGTCAGGGAACTGAGGATTAATCTCATTTCAGTCAAAGACCATTCCAAATATTTTGGGGGTGGGGGAATGGGGGTGGGTAACAGCCCTTGACTGGGAAGGAAGTCAGGGTTCGAGGGTGCCCCTCAGGTCGGGGCCGGTTTGGAGGCACGGATGTGGACTGGTGAGGTCAGGGGTCATTGCATACCTGGTGAGGCTGAGTCTGACCGGAGGCATTGCTTTGCTGCACAAAGTCCACGAGGCCGGGGCCGGGACTCCATCGTGAACACTCACACTGGGTTTGCTATCTTGGTTATGTTTCAGGGTGGTTTAAGTTGCCAAAAGGAAGGGAAGGATTAGAGGCCCAGGACATTCGCATTTTCTGGATGGTGTCAAAGCTGCATGTTTTTGCCTGGTGACTCACCCAGAGGGGGCCCTGAAGACCAGTCAGGAGGAGGGGGGCACTGCCTCCCAGCCCCCTGCCCAGATGCTTGTGGGCTGCACAGCGAACCCCCCACCAATCCGAGCCAGGGAAGTGAGGGAGCATCAGCTTGGCTCTAAGCCGGCAGCTCCCAAACTGGGTGTCTTGATCCCTAAAAGACGACCTGTGGTTCTGGGGCACAGGCGGGAGCTGTGGACTCGGGGCCTCTGCAGAGCTTTCCGAACAACCCCAATGGCTCCACTGACTGAGCGGTCAGGGGGTGCCAGGTGGCTGCTGCTGTAATCTTGTCTGTTCAATGACCCCGGGAGGTAAGGACATTTATTATCCCCATTTTGTGGCTGGGGAAACTGAGGCTCAGAAAGATGTAAGTGGCTTGCCTAAGGCCTGGAAGCTGGACCACAGTGATACATCTCCTTTAACTTTCTCAGCAACTTTTCAAAGTAGGGACTGTTGACTTCTCCAATTTATGGATGTGGAAGTTGAGGCTGGGAGTCGAGGCGCCGTGATGTGGCTCGTTCAAGCCACTGGGGAGGGAGGGCGGAGCTGGGGACTTTGGGTCCCTCCAGCTGATCCGGATCCGGAGCTCTGGCCCCGGCCGGTACCCCCTCGGGGCGGTCCAGAGCCCACATGGGCCGCTCCCCGCAAGCCGGCGGGCGCAGCAGGGGTGGGACCTCCAAGCGGCGCGGAGGGGGCTCGCGCTGCGGGCTGGCCTCCTTCCAAACAAATGTCCGCAGGGTGGAGTCGATGGATTCATTTTCCAACTGTCGGAGGTATTCGCCGAGCTCCCGCACGCGGAGGAGTCCCCGCAGAGCCCAGCGAGGGCCGGCGCCGGGCCCGGGCTGGGCGCAGCAGAGCGCCCCCGCGTGGCCGGATTCGGGCGCGCGAACTCGCGGCCCGGGCTGTGGGCTGAGAGGGGCCTCGCGCTTTACAGGGACCCAGGAACCTTGCAAGGGAGCTGCTAGGATGGTCCCCAATTTACAGAGGGGAAAACAAGCAGGAGGAAAGTGCAAGAGACCTCCCAGGTTCCTCCAACCGGGAAATGGGCTTCAAAGTGGGGGGCTGCCTCCCTCCAAGGAGGCTGTCCCGGCCCCTGCAGAGGCCTGCCCTAGGGAGCCCCTCCAGTCAGTGTGTGTGCGGGGTGCCGGGGGCCCACAGCTGTTTACTGCCCCAGCAGGAAGCGCTGATGGGTGCGGTAGCGCTGGAAGCAAATTCCAAACACGAAGCTCTCGGATTTTCTGGCAAAATCCAGCCAGGGAACACTGATGTGCTAATGTGTACCAGGCCGGGGCCTCCCACACTGGGTGGACAGGTCTGAGCGGGGGGCGTGGGGGCTCCTTAGACCCTCTGTCCCCCTTCCTGCCCACGGTGAAGGGGTCTTCTGGGGCCTCCCTGTGGCCCAGTGCTCTCTGCTGGGTGCCGGCCAGCAGTGTGCCACACCCTGCGCCAAGCACGCTGCGGGTCTGATCTCAATTCCTCCTCTGGAAAGCTCTGGGTGGCTGCTGGCTGTTATCCCAGAGCCCCAGGGTTGCATTCAGGGGAGTTGGCAGAGCTGGGCCTGTCGGGCCTCATGAGTCATCCCGATACCAGACAGGACGCCTCTTCTCTGGTGCACGGAATCCCGGCTGCCTTCAGGCACAGCTCGGGAGTTGGCATGCTCGGGTTGGACGTCCTGAGCTCCCTGTGGTTGACCCGTGCTTCTGAGCAGTCTCTGCAGCCTGGTTTCTACATGCGCTGAAGTGGAGAGTCCCCGCCTGCAGGAGTGTGGTGATAACACATGCAAAGCAGAACCGCTGTTGCCTTACGTAAATGTGTGCCGGGGCTGTGTGACCGAATGCAACCCGCCCCCCACCCCCATTTGTTTGCCCCTCACCTGGAACATCCTTCATCCCAGTCCATCCACCTTAGAGGTCAGCGCTCACCTTGTCTCCTCTAGGAACCCTTTCTCTCCCATCTTCCAGGGCTCCTCTCCAAGGGACGGTACTGGTGGGATATGAAAGCCATTTTTAAAGGGTTTGAGAGGATGGGCAAAGATTCTTAAACAAGGAGCAGAAAGGAAAAGATTGATAATTGGACTCTATTAATAACTAAGTATTTAAAATTTTTTCATCGAGGTAATTGACATATAACATTAGTTTCAGGTACACAATATAACAATTCAATATTTGTATATACTACAAAATGACTACAACAAGTCTAGTTAACATCAGTCATCATACAGAGTTAAATTTTTTTCTTTCTCATAATGAGAACTTTTACGATCTACTCTCAGCAACTTTCAGATATGCAATACAGTATTAATAACTGTAGTCACCATGTTGTACATGACATCCCCACGACTTGATAGCTGGAAGTTTGTATCTTTTGACCCCCTTCACCTGTTTTGCCCACCCCCACCTCTGGCAGCTACCCGTCTATCCTCTATACTATGAGCTAGGTTTGTGGTGGTGGTGGTGTTTTTTAATTTATAAATAATACATTGCAAAGTGCTTACGAATCAGAAATCGTATCTGAAAAGTTAGCTTTGTGTCCCCATTTTAAATCCACCATTCATCAGCTTATGTCCCTAGGCAATCATTTAACCTGTTGAGGATTCGGTTTCTTCATCTGTAAAATGATGGTGATAACGGCTGCCCTTTCTATCTTTTTTTTAAAAATGGAGGTATAGTTGATTTACAATATTATATTATTTTTAGGTGTATGACATAGTGATTCAATGTGTTTATAGATTTTACTGAATTTAAAATTATTACAAAATAATGGCTGTATTTCCCTGTACTATATATCCCTGTTGCTTATTTTATAAAGTAGTTTGTGTCTCTTAATCCTATAACCCTATCTCGCCCCTCCCCACTTCCTTCTCCCCATGGGGAATCACTGGTTTGTTCTCTATATCTGTGAGTCTGTTTCTGTTATATACATTTCTTTGCTTTATTTTTTAGATTCCACATATAAGTGATAACAGAGTATTTGTCTTTCTGGTCTGACTTATTTCACTAAGCATGATACTCTTTAGGTCCATCCACATTGTAGCAAATGGCAGAATTTCATTATTTTTTATGGCCAAGTAATATTCCATTATATATATGTATATATACACGTATATATGTATGTATACACACACACACACATCTTCTTCATCCATCTGTTGATGGGCACTTAGGTTGCTTCCATATCTTGGCTTGTAAATAATGCTGCTATGAACATTGGGATGCAAGTATCTTTTTGAATTATTTTTTTCATTTTCTTCAGATATATACCCAGCAGTGGAATAGCTGGATCATATGGTAGTTCCATTTTTAGTTTTCTGAGGAAACTTCATACTGTTTTCCATAGTGGCTGCACCAATTTGCAATCCCACCAACAGTGGGATTTCTCCACATCCTTGCTGGCATTTGTTATTTGTAGACTTTTTGATGACAGTCATTTTGACAGGTGTGAGGTGACATCTTATTGTGGTTTTAATTCGCATTCCTCTGATGATTAGTGATGATGAGCATCTTTCCATGTGTCTGTCGGCCACATGTATGTCTTCTTTGGAAAAAATGTCTTTTCAGGTCTTCTGCCCATGTTTTGATTGGGTTGTTTATTTTTTTGATATTAAGTTGTATGAGCTGTTCATATATGTTGGATATTAATCCTTTATCAGTCATATCATTTGCAAATATTTTCTCCTGTTCTGTAGGTTGCCTTTTCATTTTGTTGATGGTTTTCTTTGCTGTGCAAAAGCTTTTAAGTTTAATTATGTCCCATCTGTTTATTTTTTCTTTTCTCTTTTTTTTTGCCTTAAGAGACAGATCCAAAACAATATTGCTATGATTTATGTCAAAGAGTGTTCTGCCTGTGTTCTCCTCTAGGAGTTTAATGGTTTCAGGGCTTACATTTAGGTCTTTTTTGAGTTTAGTTTTGTATATGGTATGAGGAAATATTCTAATTTCATTCTTTTTACATGTAGCTGCCCAGTTTTCTCAGCACCACTTATTGAAGAGACTTTTTTTCATTGCATATTCTTGTCTCCTTTGTTGTAGATTAATTGACTGTAAGTGTGTGGGTTTATTTCTGGGCTCTCTATTCTGTTCCATGGCTCTATGTGTCTGTTTTTGTGCCAGTACCATGCCGTTTTGATTACTATAAATTTTTAGTATAGTCTAAAGTCAGGGAGTGTGATACCTCTAGTTATGTTCTTTTTTCTCAAGATTGCCTTGGCAATTTGAGGTCTTTTGTGGTTCCATATGAATTTTAGGATTATTTTTTCTAGTTCTGTGAAAAATGCCATGGGCGTTTTGATAGAGATTGCATTAAATTTATAGATTGCTTTGGGTAGTATGGGCATTTAAACCATTTTAACTCTTCCAATCCAAGAACATGGGATATCTTTCCATTTCTTTGCATTATTTTCAAATTCCTTCATCAATATTTTAGTTTTCAGAGTATAGGTCTTTCACCTACTTGGTTAAGTTTATTCCTAGGTATTTTAGTCTTTTTGATATGATTGTAAATGAGATTGTTTCTTTAATTTCTCTTTCTGATAGTTCATTAATAGTGTATAGAAAAGCAACAGACTTCTGTGTTTTTTATCCTGCAACTTTACTGAATTCATTTATTCTAATAGTTTGTTTTTTGGTGGAAACTTTAGGGTTTTCTATATATAGTATCATGTCATCTGTAAATAGTGACATTTTTACTTCTTCCTTTTCAATTTGGATGCCTTTTATTTCTTTTTCTTGTCTGATTGCTGTGGTAGGATTTCCAATTCTATGTTAAATAGAAGTGGCAAGAGTGGGCATACTTTTCTTGTTCCTGATTTTAGATTTTCATTGTTGAGTATGATGTTACCTGTGGGTTTGTCATAAATGACCTTTATTATGTTGAGATATGTTCCCTCTATACCGACTTCGATGAGAGTTTTATCATGAATGGATATTGAATTTTGTCAAATGTTTTCTCTGCATCTATTGAGGATCATGTGATTTTTATCATTCCTTTTGTTAATATGGTGTATCACATTGATTTGCAAATATTAAACCATCCTTGCATCCCTTGAATAAACCCCACTTGATCATGGTGTATGGTTTATATATTGTTGAATTAAATTTGCTATTTTTTTTGAGGATTTTCGCATCTATATTCATCAGAGATATTGGCCTGTAAATTTTTTTTTTTGGTAGTGTCTTTGTCTGTCTTTGGTATCAGGGTAATGGTGGCCTTATAGAATGAATTTGGGAGTGTTCCATCCTCTTCAATTTTTGGGAAGAGTTTGAGAAGGATAGGTATTAGATTTTCGTTATGTCTTTGGTAGAATTCCCCTGAGAAGCCATCTGGTCTTGGACGTTTGTTTGCTGGGAGTTTTTTGTTTTTAAATTTATTTATTTATTCATTTAATTTAATTTAATTTTTTTGCCTGCATTGTGTCTTCACTTGCACATGGGTTTTCTCTAGTTGCTGAGAGCAGGGGGCTACTCTTTGTTGTGATGCATGGGCTTCTCATTGCGGTGGCTTCTCTTGTTGCAGAGCACAGGCTCTAGGCATGCAGGCTTCAGTAGTTGTGGCACACAGGCTTCAGTAGTTGTGGCACACGGGCTTCAGTAGTTGGGGCTCGCGGTCTCTAGAGCACAGGCTCAGTAGTTGTGGTGCACAGGCTTAGTTACTCCGTGGCATTCGGGATCTTCCTGGACCAGTGATCGAACCCATGTCCCCTGCGTTGGCAGGTGAATTTTTAACCACTGTGCCACCAAGGAAGCCCTGCTGGGAGTTTTATTTGTTTGTTTTTTTACAAATTCAGTTTCACTACTAGTGACTGGACTGTTCAGATTGTTTATTTCTTCCTGATACAGTCTTGGAAAGTTGTGTCTTTCTAGAAATTTGTCCATTTCTTCTAGGTTGTCCAATTTGTTGACATATAATTTTCATAGTATTCTCATTATATTTTGTATCTCTGTGGTATTTGTTGTTACTTCTCCTCTTTCACTTCTTATTTTGTTTATTTGGGTCCTCTCTCTTTCCTTCTTGATGAACCTGGCTAAAGGTTTATCAATTTTGTTTATCTTTTCAAAGAACTAGCTCTTGGTTTCATTGATCTTTTCCTTCTGTCTTTTTTGGGTCTCTATTATTTATTTTCTCTCTCATCTTTATAATTTCCTTCCTTCTGCTGACTTTGGGCTTTGTTTGTTCTTTTCCTAATTCCTTTAGATGGAAGATTAGATTGTTTATTTGAGATCTTTCTTATTTCTTGAGTTAGGCCTGTATGACTATAAACTTCCCTCTTAGAACTGCTTTTGTTGCATCCCATAGATTTTGGAAAGTTGTGTTTCCATTTTCATTTGTCTTGAGGTATTTTTTGAGTTCCTCTTTGATTTCTTCATTGACCCATTGTTTTTTTTAATAGCATGTTGTTTAGTCTCCACATGTTTGTGCTTTTCCCATTTTTCTTCCTGTAATTGATTTCAAGTTTCATGTCATTGTGGTCAGAAAAAAAATGCTTGATATAATTTCTGTCTTCAAATTTGTTGAGACTTGTGGCCTTGCATGGGATTTATCTTGGAGAATGTTCCATGTGCATTTGAAAAGAATGTGTATGCTGCTGTTTTGGGGTGGAATGTCCTGTAGAGATCTATTAAATCCAACTGGTCTATGTGTCATTTAAGACCACTGTTGCCTTATTGATTTTCTGTTGGGATGATCTGTCCACTGATGCAAGTAGGGTGTTAAAGCACCTGCTATTATTACATTGTAGTTTTCTCCCTTTATGTCTATTAATATTTGCTTTATATATTTATGTGCTCCTGTATTGGATGCATATATGTTAACAAGTATACTGTCCTCTTGTATTGATCCTTTTATCATTATATAATGCCTTTCTTTGTCTTTTGATTTGGACTTTATTTTTTCTGGTATGAGTATTGGTACCCCAGCTTTCCTGTTGTTTCTGTTTGCATGAAATATCTTTTACCACCTCCGCACTCTCAGTCTCTGTGTGTCTTTATTCTAAGGTGAGTCTCTTGTAAGCAGCATATAGATGGGTCTTGCTTTTTTCTATTCAATCAGCCACACTACGTCTTTTGATTGGAGCATTTAGTCCACTGACATTTAAAGTAATTATTTTTAGGTGTGTACTTACTTACATTTTATTACTTGTTTTCTGGTTGTTTTTGTAGGTCTTCCCTGTTCTCTTCTTCTTCTTTTATTTCTTCCCATGTAGTTTAATGATTTTCTTTAGTGGTATGCTTTTGTTAAGTTGTCTCTTGTTTTTGTGTATTTAATATAGGTTTTTGATTTTTGGTTACCATGGGGTTCATACATGTTGACCTAAAACTATATGTTTTATTTTTTATTTTTATTGGAGTATAGTTGATTTACAATGTGTTAGTTTCAGGTGTACAGAAAAGTAAATCATATATATATATATCTCCATTCTTTTCAAGATTCTTTTCCCATATAGTTCATTACAAAATATTGAATAGAGTTCCCTGTGCTATACAGTAGGTCCTTGTTAGTTATCTATTTTTTTAAAAAAAGATATATATGTATTTTTAAATGAATTTATTTATTTTTGGCTGTGTTGGGTCTTCGTTTCTGTGCGAGGGCTTTCTCTAGTTGCGGTGAGCGGGGGCCCTCTTCATCGCGGTGCGCGGGCCTCTCACTGTCACGGCCCTCTCTTCTTGCGGAGCACAGGCTCCAGACGCGCAGGCTCAGTAGCTGTGGTGCGCGGGCTTAGTTGCTCCGTGGTATGTGGGATCTTCCCAGACCGGGGCTCGAACCCGTGTCCCCTGCATTGGCAGGCAGATTCTCAACCACTGCGCCACCAGGGAAGCCCTCGTTATCTATTTTATATATAGTAGTGCATATGCGTTAATCCCAATATCCTAATTTAGATATCTATTTGCTTTAACTAGGTAGTCCTTTAAGTGCAAACACATTCTAAAAGACCTACATTTTTTACTCCCTTCCCCCTCACTTTGCATTTTTGGTGTCATATTTTACATCTTCATGTTTATCCCTTTACTGATTATTTTAGTTATAGTTGATTTTTACAATTTTGTCTTTTAATCTTCATACTAGCTTATTTAAGTGGTTGATCTTCAGCCTTTATGTTTGCTTTTATTAATGGGATTTTTCCTTTTCTATAGATACTTCTTGTTATAGCCTTTTCTTCTTCCCTTAGAAAAGTCCTTTTAGCATTTCTTTTTGGGTCAGTTTAGTATTGATGAACTCTTAGTTTTTGTTTATCTGAGAAGTTCTTTACCTCTCCTTCAATTCTAAGTGATAATCTTGCTTGGTAGAGTATCCTAGGTTGCAGGTTTTGCCCTTTCAGCAGTTTAAATATATCATGCCATTCCCTCCTGGCCTGCAAAGTTTCTGCAGAGAAATCAGCTGATAGCTTTATGGAGGTTTCCTTGTAACGGACTCTTTGTTTTTCTCTTGCTGCCTCTAGAATCCTCTCTTTATCTTTCGTTATTTTAATTATGCCTTGGTGTGGGTCTGTTTGGGTTCATCTTGTTTGGGACCATATGTGCCACCTGTACCTGGATATCTGTTTCCTTCTTCAGGCTTGGGAAGTTTTCAGCCATAATTTCATTAAATACATTTTTGACTCTCGCCCCCGCTTTTCTCTCTTCTCCTTGTGGGAGCCCTATAATGTGAATGTTGGTACACTTGATCTTATTCCAAGGATTCCTTAAACTGTTTTTTAAACAGTTTTAAACATTTTTAAAATTTGTTTTTCTTTTTGCTGTCTGATTGGGTAATTTCCATTATTCTATCTTCTAGATCACTTATGCTTTCTTCTGTATCACCTAGTCTGCTGTTCATTCCTTCCAGAGTGTCTTTCATTTCAGTTATTGTATTCTTCAGTTCTGACTGGTGCCTTTTTATATTTTCTAGTTCCTTGTTAAACTTCTCACTGTGTTCATTTATTCTTTTCCCTAATTCAGTTAGCAATCTTATTCTACTGCTTTGAATTCTTTATCTAGGAAATTGTTTATTTCTGTTTCATTTGTTGTTTTCTCAGGGGCTTTCAATTGAAACAAATTCCTCTGTCTTTTCATTTGCCTATCTTTCTCTGTCTCTATGGAATTAGGTCAAACAGTTACTTATGGTGGTCTTGAAGGGGTGTCCTTATGTGGTAGTTTCCCTATACCGTCTGCATGTGCCCAGTGGCTTTGGTGGGAGAGCTGGATTTGACACGAACGTAAGTCACGTCTTTCCTCAGGGTGTTCTGGCAGCTATCTCCTTGGTAGGAGCTGGGGCTGGAGAAAGAGGGGATAGGGCTGGAGCCAGGTGTGAGGTGGAGCTTTCCCTCTACTCAGTGGATGTCACCACCCTGTTGGGGGTGGGGTCAGGTCCCAAGTTGCTGGAGCAGAAGCCCTGAGGGTTGGCTCTGACCTGGCTCAGTTCCCTTTAAGTGCGTGTTCTTCCCCCTCCCAGGCCCAGCACGCTCAGTCCCAGAGGGGAGCAGTGCTGGAGTAAGAGGGGCCAGTGTGGGCATTTGGTGAGGGTCAGGGCAGGGCGTGTGGTGGTCTGGCTGCCGTCAGAGACCTGGAGTGCCTCTGACGGCCTCCCTGTGCAATCGTCAGTAATGGCTGCTCCCTCCCCACTAAGTCATCACTTAGCATTCGAGCTGACACCTCGTCTCATGGCCCGAGCTTTTTTCCTTGGTTGTGGCAGCCCTTGCCCCAGTGTGGAGCTGCAACGTGAGGCAAAGGGTGCCGGAGCGTTTGCTTGGCTCAGGCGCGGGTGCACACTGGGGTGGTAGCGGGAAACAATCCAGCCAGATGGCTGTTTCCAGTTGCCCTTTCTGCCCTGCTTTGGGGGCAAGCGAGCATTTGTGCACTCCTCACGAGCAGAGTCCAGGCTTCCCACAGCTCTCCTGTTAGTCCCACTGGCCCTCCAACCAGCCAAGGGGCTCATCTTCCCTTTATTGGACCCCAGGGCTGGAATGCCCAATATGTGGCTCACCCCCAGGGAGGGTCTCCACCCATCTAATCTCCCTTTTCCTCTGAGCCCCTTCCTGGGGACACAGGTCCTGACCTTATTGCTTCTTTCCCCCTCCTACCTGATTCTGCTTGTATCTTACAGCTTTGTTAGTGCGGGAGCCTTTCTGCTAGTCTCCAGTTAGTTTTCAGTAAGAATTGTTCCACATGTAGATGGATTTTTTTTTAACATCTTTATTGGAGTATAACTGCTTTACAGTGTTGTGTTCGTTTCTGCTGTATAACAAAGTGAATCAGCTATATGCCTACGTATATCCCCATATTCCCTCCCTCTTGCGTCTCCCTCCCATCCTCCTTATCCTACCCTTCTAGGTGGTCGCAAAGCACCGAGCTGATCTCCCTGTGCCATGCGGCTGCTTCCCACTAGCTATCTGTTTTACATTTGGTAGTGTATATATGTCCATGCCACTCTCTCACTTCGTCCCAGCTTACCCTTCCCCCTCCCCATGTCCTCAAGTCCATTCTCTACGTCTGTATCTTTATTCCTGTCCTGCCCCTAGGTTCATCAGAACCGTTTTTTTTTTTTTAGATTCCATATATATATGTTAGCGTATGGTATTTGTTTTTCTCTTTCTGACTTACTTGACTCTGTATGACAGACTCTAGGTCCTGTAGATGTATTTTTGATGTGTACGTGGGAGGAAGTGAGTTCTGGGTCCTCCACTTCGTCATCTTGATTCAGGTCCTTATTGTTATGTTTTAGATTCCACATGTAAGTGAGATCATACAGTATTTGTCTGACTTATTTCATTTAGCACATTGCCCTCAAGGTCCATCCATGTTGTTGCAAACAGCAAGATTTCATTCTTTTTTATGGCTGAGTAGTATTCCCTTGTATAAATACACCACATCTTCTTTATCCATTCATCCACTGATGCACACTTACGTTGTTTCCATGTCCTGGCTATTGTAAATAATGCTGCAACGAACATAGGGGTGCATAGATCTTTTTGAATTAATGCTTTTGTTTTCTTCAGGTAATACCCAGAAGTGGAATTGCTAGATCATATGGTAGTTCTATTTTCAGTGTTTTGAGGAACCTCCATGTTGTTTTCCATAGTGGCTTCACCAAGTGACATTTGTACCAAAGGGCGCAAGGGCTTACTTTTCTCCACATCCTTGCCAACACTTAACTTGTTATTTCTGTCTTTTTGATAACAGCCATCCTAACAAGTGTGAGGTGATATCTCACTGTGGTTTTGATCTGCATTTCCCTGATGAGTAGTGATGTTGGATATCTTTTCAAGTGCCTGTTGGCCATCTGTATACCTTCTTTGGAAAAATGTCTGTTCAGATCTTCTATTTTTTAATTGGACAGTTTGGTTTTCTGCTAATGAGTTGTATGAGTTCTTTATATATTTTGGATATTAATCCCTTGTCAGACATACGATTTGTAAATATTTTCTCCTATTCAGTATGTTGCCTTTCATTTTGTTGATGGTTTCCTTTGCTGCGCAGCTTTTTTGTTTTATGTAGTCACACTTATTTTTGGTTTTGCTACCTTTCTTTTGATCTCAAATCCAAAAAATCAGCACCAAGTCCTATGTCAAGGAGCTTATGGCTTATGTTTTCTTCTAGCAGTCTTATGGTTTAAGGTCTTACATTTAAGCCTTTAATGCATTTTATTTTTGTGTATGGTGTAAGATAGTGGTCTAGTTTCATTCTTTTGCTAGTGGCTGTCCAGTTTTCCCAACACCATTTATGGAAGAGACTGTCCTTTACCCATTATAAATTCTTGGCTCTTTTGTTGCAAATTAATCAACCATATATGTGTGGGTTTATTTCTGGGCTATTTTGTTCCATTGATCTGTGTGTCTGTTTTTATGCCAGTATCGTACTGGTTTGGATACTAAATCTTTGTAATTAAGTTTGACACCAGGGAGCATGATGCCTCCAGTTTTGTTCTTTTTTCTCAAGATTGCTTTGGCTATTTTTTTTTTTTTTGTGGTTCCACACAAATTTTAGGTTTGTTCTCTTTCTGTGAAAATGACCTTGGAATTTTGATAGGGGTTGCACTGAATCCTTAGATTGCTTTGGATAGTATGAGCATTTTAACAATATTAATTCTTCCAATCCATGAGCATGGGATATCTTTCCATTTATCTGTGTCTTCTTTGATTTCTTTCATCAGTATCTTATAGTTTTCAATATACAGTCCTTTCACCTCCTTGGTTAAAATTTATTGCTAGGTATTTTATTCTCTTTGATGCAATTATAAACTGTATTGTTTTCTTAATTTCCCTTTTTTTTTTTTTTTGCGGTACGTGGGCCTATCACTGTTGTGGCCTCTCCTGTCACGGAGCACAGGCTCCGGACGCGCAGGCTCAGCAGCCATGGCTCACGGGCCCAGCTGCTCCGCGGCATGTGGGATCCTCCCGGACCGGGGCATGAACCCGCGTCCCCTGCAACGGCAGGCGGACTCTCAACCACTGTGCCACCAGGGAAGCCCTTAATTTCCCTTTTTGATAGTTCATTACTAGTGTATTGAAATGCAACTGATTTTTGTATATTGATTTTTGTATACTACAACTTTAATACATTCATTTATTAGTTCTAACAGTTTTTGGTGGAGTTTTTAGGGTTTTCTCTATATAATATTACGTCATCTGAAAATAGTGACAGTTTTCCTTCTTCCTTTCCAATTTTGGATGCCTTTTAAAATTCTTGCCTAATTGCTCTGGCTAGGACTTCTAATACTATGTTGAATAAAAGTGGTGAGAGTGGGCATCCTTGTTTTGTTCCTGATTTGAGAGGAACAGCTTTCAGCTTTTCATTGTTGAGTATATGATGTTAGCTGTGGGTTTGTCACATTTATTTTTTTATTATTATGTTGAGGAATAAACCCTCTAAACCCCTTTGCTGCGATTTTTAAAAAATCATCAATGGATGGTGAATTTTGTCAGATGTTTTTTCTGCATGTATTGAGATGATCATAAGATTTTTTTATCCATGTTGTTAATGTGGTGTATCACATTGACTGATTTGTGAATGTGGAACCATTCTTGTTTCCCTGGAATAAATCCCACTCGATCATGGGGTATGATCCATTTAATGTATTGTTGAATTTGGTTTGCTAATATTTTGTTGAGTATGTTTGCATCTATGTTCATCAGGCTTTTGGCTGTCATTTTGTTTTCTTGTGGTGTCTTTGTCTGGTTTTGGTATCAGGGTAATGCTGGCCTTGTATATTTTCTCACATTTTATCAATTTGGCTACAGTTTCTGTATTAAAATCTTCAAGTGCAGTTGCTGATTTATCTGTTTCTTTTCCTCTTTGGTCAGTATTTCAGAACTTTTAGGCTCTTACTTGAAACTTGCTCCTGCCTGTTTCAGTGTCCTCCCATCTCTCTTAAGGGCTACTTTTTGTTTATATTAAGCTCATGTTCTGTCTGGTCTGTTAGTGCTTCTTCTGGTATTGGTGGGTTAGATTCTCGTCTTCCTTTTGGTGGACCAGCTCTTCTGGTGTCTGTTCTTGCCGTGCGAACTCACTGTTCCCTGGACCTCTCAGCTCCATTGGCTGGAAGTGGAGCTGAGCAGAGTGGCAAGGAAGCTGGTTCTTAACCTCAACTGCAACTAACATCACTGGGGAGCTTGACAAACAACTGGCTCCTGGGTCCCTCCTCCAGAGATTCTGCTTTCTGTGATCTGGGCACAGGAAGTTTTAAAAACTCTCCAGGTGATTCTAACATGCAGTCAATGTTGCAAACCCTTGCGCTCCCTCCAGAGAAGGACAAGGAGGGTTATAGAGGAATTGATGCACCTTGGATGTTCCAATCTGTGCCAACTTCTGCCCGTGTGTCCTCCCCAATCAGGAAATTCAGACCTTCAGGAAAGTGTCCAAGACCTCTGCCGCAGAACCACCTTTCCCGAGACCTGTGTCTTTGGTTGCACTTACTTGGCCCAAGATGTGGGGAGAAGGGAGGGGTCCAGCCCAGCTGTTGTTTTGGTGGTGAAAGGATGAAAATGACCCATGCAGAGCAATGTGTGTGTATGTGGGGGGGAGGGGCAGATGAATGAGCAAAGCCAGAAAGCCGCTCCCCCACGCAATCTCTCATCTGTAGCACTGGCTGCCTTTCCCTCTGGCCTGTTGCTGTTCACCGAGCCCCTTCTAGCTTTAGTGTTGGGTCCTGTGGTCCACCAATCTTCGTGTCTCTTTCTCTGGCATCTCCCTGAGTTGGGCTCAGTCCACCTTCCTGCCCCCACCCCACCGCCATCACGGATCGTGTTGGGCACCGTGGCTTCAAAAAGGAGCCAGATAAGGGCCCAGCTCTCACTCTTGTCTCTGGTGTCTTTGAAGCCAGCGCAGACTTGTCCATGGAGGCCCAGTGCTTGTCATCACGATCCCTGGGGTGGTCCCAAGCCTCATAGCAAGTGCCACTGGGGCCCATTCTTCTTAGGCTCCTCAGCAATTGAGTCCAGCCCACCCACTTCAAGAGACTCACTCGAAGAGCGTTTGCTCATGCCTGCTTTTTCTCTAGGCTTGTACTGGGTGCTCAGTTTGAGTATATGTGTGGCTGGGGAGGACTGTGTAATAAATGAGACATATACCCCTTCTTCCAGGAGCAGGTAACATAATGAGAGGATCAGATGGCTCCAATACCACCAATGGATCAATGGCTTTAAAATGCAAGGTGTACAGTGGCCTGAAGGGGTCAAGAAGGACATCCCAGAGAAGATACATGAGCAAGTCTTGAAGGATGAACAGGAGTTTACCAGGCAGAAAAAATGAGGGAAAAGTATTCTAGGCAGAGGGAATAGCATATGTAAATGCAAGGAAGCAGAGCTTAGGGTTTGAGGAAGCACTAATAATTCGGCAGGGAGATTAGTGGCAGGTGAGGCTGGGATGGGAGGTGGGGGTCAGACCTAGGACAGTGGTGGACGGAAACCTGGGGGGCTCAGATTTCATTCTTAGGGTGAGGGGTGAAGTACTGTCAGTGGAGCAGTCCTATTGGATCCTGGCCATGAGGAAGACGGATGAGAGGGGAGGACACGGGCGGCAGGGGAATGGTTAAGGGGCCGATGCTGTCATCCAGGGAACAGTGTCGAGGCCAGAACTTAAAAAGGAGTAGCAAGAAAAATAGTGGCTGAGTTTGAAAGCAAGTTTAGATGAGAGAACTGGCCAGCTGGAAAAAGGGTGATCATAGATGGCTCCAGGTGGGGGTGGGGGTGACTCTCGTGAGAGATGGTGGAGCTGCTCCAGGGACGGGGAAGTTAGGAGAAGGGGAACAACGTGGGGCCTGGGGGAAGATGGTACATTCAGCTCGGGATGTGCTGAGGTCAAGGCGAAACATCCAAGTGGAGACCTCCAGGTGGCTGCTGGGACTATGTGGCTGGACCTCAAGGAGACTGGCCGCGATAGAGCTAAGGGTAGTTAAAGACACAGCTGCTCCCAGCTGCCAGGAGGATGCAGAGGGGGAGAAAGGTGAGGGTGGGGCTCAGGGAGCCTCTAGAGTTTTAGGGATGAGCCAGTTATGGTGGGAAATAGCAGGCAGAAGTAGGGGGAGTAGGAGAGACATGGCTGGGGTGTGTGTGTGGGGGGGTGAAGTGGGATGGGCTAGACCATCGGCTTCACGAGGACAGGGACGTCAGTGGTGTCAGTCATTGCTGAGTCCCCAGTGCCCGGCTCGGGGCCTGAATGTGGAAGGTGCTCATACAACACAGCTTGGACGGTTGGGTGGATGTGTGGATGGATGAATGGTGCTCGACCCACCTCACCGTCCTCCCCCCTCGTCACAGAGTGGTGGAGGGCTCCTCCATCTCTCCAGGGAGGTGTCCCACCCCTCTGCCTACAGCCTTGCCCCGCTGTGTAGCAGATGCCTCTAGAGGGTCTAAACCTACACCTGCTCCAGATGCCTTGTGATCACACACTCCCCCTCCCATCAGGGCCAGAGCTGCTAGGGGCAGAAGAGGGGGTCACCTGACCCAGCCAATCAGAGTCTGTCCTGGGACTCTTGCCTCTGGGTCTTGTGAACTGAGAATGTGCGAACTTGGGTGGCCATGTGAGCATGTATGTGCCACATATGCTGGTGCACAGAGCACGGGAGAGGGAGGGCCAGGGTGTGAGAGAACGAGAAGCAAGAAAAGATGCCCAGACAGAGACAGACGAGGCAGTGTGGGTGAGACAGAGGAGAAACAGGTGTTGCCTGCTCTGGCCCCTTTGAGGTTAGGCTGTGTCCTGCTTTGTGGTCCGAGTGTCCTTTGGGTCTGGCCACTAAGCCCACCCTGGCCCAGGCTGTGGAGTGTGGACTTCAATTTCTTGCTGCCCAAAGGCCCATGTGTGAGGTACTTCCCCCCGGCGACCCACGAGTAGTGCAGATTCTGTGTCTTGGATGTCAAAGGCTACTACATGTATGTCCTTGGTGACCTGGCACCAGGAGGGACTCTTCAAACTCCATGTTGAGTGTTCTTCGTGGGTTTCTCGTGGAATTCTCTGGGCTGTTCTCCGTCTCCCATTGTGGGAAAAAGACCTGAGGGATGCCAGAGGTGGGGGCCTGGGCTGGAGGTGCCAGTACCCTTTTGGGGACTTCCATGGTCCTAGTGAGATGAGAGCTAAGCGTCACCCGATTCTCGCCTTAGTCTGGCATGAACAGGGTGTCCAGCCCCAAACTGCAAAGCCACTGATGAAGAAGGTAAAGAGCTATGGTGGTGAAACCTCACCAGTCGTGTGCTCACAAGGAGCCTGTGTGCGTCCAGGGCTGGCAGACCCTCCCTGGCATTTGGGGTGGCATATTGCCAGCAGGTGAGTAGTGGAGACAGGACAAAACCACCGGTGCTGGATGTGGTTGCATGTCCCCCCACTCCCGGCAGCCGGATGGCCCCGGCTCGGCACAGACAAGGCTCGGGGCGAGCCAGAGATAGAAGCGCCCCTTTGCGTTCCTTGCTGGCGACCCATTAAAATGCACGCGTTTCACATGCTTTTATGGAAACTGGTGTTTTCTCCCTCCAGAAGCATTCCAGAGAGCTGTTGCCAGAGAATGGCAGGGCTTTCTTCGCTCCTCTTGGATCCTTCTGGCTTGTCACCAGGTCATCTAAGCTAAACGGGGGCAAAGAAACCCACCAGCTCTTTCTAGAAGGCTGGAAGGCCAGGGTGCTGGCCAACCCAGCCAGCAGCTGGGATGAGCTGGAGAGAGCTGGAGCCCAGGGCATCCCCCGAGGGAAGCCGATCTCGGTGCCTCAGAGACAGCAGCGAGCTGGGGAAAGGTTAAAACAAACGTTTATTTAACAAATTATATTAAGAAGACAATCACACAGTGAAACTCCCCTTTGCCAAGTACTGGAGTCACCTCAAATAAATACACGCGGTAGGACGTTGTCCCTAAGCTAGTGACATAGCCACCTGCCTGAGGCCTGTCTCCTGGTGGTGACAGGCCCACCAGCACGGTCGCAACAGGTGAAGAAAGCTGGCCACCCCGGGGGCGTGGTGAGAGTGGGCACCCGGCCCCTGCAGGCCCTGGGGAGGTGAGCTCGGCTTTCGTGCGCCCGGCAGGCACGGGGCTGCCGTCAAGGCCTCTCTGTGCCTCACCCTTGGGCGCGCCAGCTCTCAGGGGAGCTGTGGGCTGGGACCCCTGTAAACGGTGACGGGCAGCCCGCAGCCCCGGGACTGCACCCAGCTCTCGCCCCGTACTCGGCGAGACACTGTCACACCAGCAGGGCCAGTGACAGCTGGGAACCCATCACTGGACTGGAGGCAGGTGCTCGTGATGGGACAGCTGGCACTGGGGGCTCTGGGGCCAGATCCCGCCTCTGCCACTCACCAGCTTTGTGCCTGTGGACATGTCTCAGCTTCTTCGTCTGGAACCGGGAGCAAACAGCATACGCTTCGGAGTATTTGTTTTTTTGGGGGGGAGGGGTGGTGACAGGAGAAAATGTGCTTCAAGTGCCAGCCTAGCGCCTGGCAAGGAGTAGGTGCTTTGTACGTGTTGGTCCTCCTCGCCCCCCGCCGCCTTCTGAAGGACACGGGGGCAGGTGGTGGCCATCAGAGCCTCCCAGCAGGGTGGCCCTCTGGGGAGCTAGGGCGGGGGCCTAACCCGCTATTTCTCCCCGCCACCAGGGTGCTCATCCCTCCGAGTGGAGGCTGTGGCTGGTACCAGTTCCCGGACTTGGGTGGAAAAAGCCTTGTTATAAATTTGCAAGTGAACTTGGAGTCAACTGCTTGCTCCTTATCACCGCTGTGCTGTTTCCAAGGCCTTTGGAGAGAGACTCGGAACGTTCAGGGGGAAAGAGAAGGCAGCAGGGGATGTTGTGCTCTGGTCAGTCCTTCCGGGAAGGATGGAGGCTGCTGCCCTTCACGTCTCCGAGAGAACCCCTGCCTTCCCTCCCCACGTGAACAGAGGGTTTGTGAAGAAAAGCACCGTCCCAGAAAGAAAGAGAGGTGGCTCGGTCCCGAGGTGAGCGAGCTCCTCTTCCACATGGGGCAGGCGGGGCACGTGGGCACCCACCTCAGAAGGAAAGGTGCAGAGTTTGGAGCAGCCTAAAATCCATCACGGACGCCGACTTCTTAACACTGTCACTGCTTCATTGTCTTAAGCTGCTGTCATGGCGACGTTCACAGTCGCTGTTAGACCCAGACCAAGTCTGGAACGTTGTGGAGGCCTCTCCAGCTCGCCTGAGTCCACAGAGGTTTGCCTTCTTCCCGGCGGCCCTGCAGCCCTGCCTTGCCTGCCTGTCCCAGAACTGCAGGGTGGCCCGGGGCTGGCGGGGGGCTGGCGGGGGCTGGCGGCTCCTCTCCCCAGACACACCCTCACTGCTCTCTTGCTCCCTGACAAGGGGTCTCACGGGGCTGTCTCTGGACCTCCTAGGGCCCATCGGAGCCGCCAAAGTGCTTGGTTCTCAGTCAAGGGAGAACGGCCGTGGGGTGTTAACCTGTTGGAGATGAACCCACAGCTGGGGTGTGAGGAGAGATGCAAGGACAGAGCCCAAGAGCCAACACAGCTGGACAGAGGTGAGCGGAGACGTCACCCCTCTGCCCGTTTTGGACCAGCCCCACCCGTCCAAACGGCAGCAGCAGACACAGGTTCTCCGGGCCCCACGGGGCTCCCCCAATTCCCCAGAAACAGCCCGTTCATTTCAGTGGGTACATTTGAGACTGGTTCATCGGCTCTGTCCTGGGTAAGCACCGATCCCAAAGGGTCCTCACGGGGACTTTCCATCCCGTGCCTCCCGGGCCCTGGCGGGTTCCACCAGCTAACTGCCTTTTCCTGCCACCTGGCCAAGCGGGAAGGCCAGCCCCACTGGGGATGTCCTCAGGTCTCGGGGACAGTGGGGAGAGGTGAGCACATCGCTAACGCCCAGAAATCAGGAGGTATCGAAATGAAGACCAAGGGGCAGCCGTGGGGGAAGAGTGGAGGGGGATGGGGACGGTGGGGCTGACGCAGGTCTGTGAGGGATGTTCTGCCCCGGCCTCACTCCTCAGCCAGAGGCGGCAGCTCCTAACTGCTGGCCAGTTCCTGCTGCGCCCCAGCCAGCCCTGTGCCACCCTAGGAACTGCAGGGAGGAGGGGCTGTCCCTGGCTGGGCAGTGGTTCTCCTAGGCTGCCTTCCTATGCCAGCGACCAGACACACATCGAACCTCACGTCCAAAGCGCCAACCATCTGGTGACCCCCAAGATGTGAGATACCAAGTTCTGGGGAGTTAGGACAAATTCCAACGGCCAGACAAGGCAGCCACAGGGTGAGGACCAAGCCTCCAGGGAGGACAGCGGCCCCGTTCCCATGGCACCCATGGGACTGGCACCCAGTCCCAGCCGGCACTGTGGGGAACGCCAGCATGGCCACTGGCCACTCGTGGCAGAGATGTCAGTTCTGGCCCCAGTTTGGTGACCTGGGTCAGACGGACTTTTCAAAACAACTGTTCCTGTTAGCAGAGGCCACTAAGACACAGCCTGGCTCTGAGAAGCTGGGTGACCGCGTGTCCACGTCCCTGGGCACGGGCTCACAGAGCCTCTTCACCCACGGCCTGGTCACGGTCAGAGCACCGGGCCGGGCAGTTGGAGCTGTCGTTGGCACGTGGGCACTGCAGAGAGAGATGAGCCCTTTGTGGGGATGAGGGTGTGAGGTGAGTGAGCCCAGCGTCCTGGCAGCAAAGCTCACGTCCAGGCAAGCACCTGGCCACACGGCCGTCTCGCCGGGAAGGCAAGTCCTCTCTGGGCCGGTGGCTGGGGGATGGCTGTCCCCCGACCTCAGGGCATCCAGTGTGTGAACTGAGGGGCGAGTCCGAGGTTGTCCACTTGGGGACCCACTGGCAGCCTCCTCCCATGTTTCCTTAGGGTCCCTGTGAAATTCTCGGACACTTGATGCCGTTGGCGTAAGCGATGTGTTCCGTGGGTCTGGGGTGATCCGTCAGCCCTGGAGGGCCCTGTGCGAAGCCGCCAGCCCCTCAGTGTCTTCTGGGAGGAAGCAATGGCTTAGTGGTGGTGACAGTCCGGAGAGCGGGGAGCCGGTGGCGTCACTGGACGGCCAGAACAACTGTCCAGGGCCCTCGGGGTGACTCCCGTGGTGGGTAGGGTTGTTCGCAGGACAACTGGTCATCACACAGACATGGTAGGAGCCACTGGTCACTACAGCACACACAGGTTAGTCGAGATTATGAACAGCATCCCCAGGGAAGCGGGTGTCACGTCAGGCAAGCTGATGACCGAGGAGGTAACAGCTCAGCTGCCCAGAGTCTCCCAGAAGCGCCAAGCGGGGCAGTGTGGATGGGCGGTGGGAGGGACCGGGCGAGGGGGGCGCTCAGTAGTCTGGGCAATGCATCTTCTCCCCGCAGGCGGCCCCTCAGGACTGGGGGATCTGCTGGCACCGGGTGGGGCTGGGCGGGAGCCGGGCGGCGGCGCTTTGCTCCGTGCGGAAGCTGTACTCGTACTGCAGGGGGAGGTGGCAGAGCAGCACAGTCAGGGCTAGAGGACACCAGAGAAGGACCCCCCCCACCCCCCACCCCATGGCCTCGGACAGGCAGGCGCAGGCCCTGAGGACACGGGAAGGGCGGCCCTCTGCACGTGCACACGTACCGCAGGCTTGAGCTGTGCACGTGCACGGCGGGGTGGGGGGTGGGGGGGGAGACGCCTTTGGTGCTGCAGGCGGCTGTCTAATTGGTGACACTTGGTGCCTCCCGGGCCCTGCCCTACCCCTGAAAGGTGAGCTCTCGGCTCCAGCAGCGCCCAAAGCCGCGGTGCCTGCAGCAGACGCGCACAGCTGCCCGCGTTTGCCCTGCTGCCCCCCGGCGGATGGTCCCCACGCTCCTGCTGCTGGAGGAGTCCCACGGACGGGAAGGGACAGAGCTGGGGCTCCATCCCAGACCTGGGCTAGCCGCAGCCACCAGGCTTGGGGGACCCCTGGACTTGCTGCTCTGCTCACTGCTTCCTGACCTGAAGACAAACACCGGCTGACATGGGACGCAGGGAGGGGGCGCCACCCCACACCCCGAAGCGCGCTCCGCACTGAGCTCCCAGGCACTTTCTCGCACGTGATGGACCTGGGGCTCCGTGAGCCTGGCCAGGGCGGGTGCCGGCGGAGTATACCTGCGCCCGGCCCGCCCTGCTGCCGGCCCGAACCTGAGCCCAACCCTCGGGCCTGAGACCCAAGCCTGCCTACCTGACCCTGGCTCACGGAAATGACAGAAGGTAGCTTCCGAGTCTGGCGGAGATTTACAGAAGGGGTGGGGACACCTGTGGTTCACCTTGACGGCCAGGCAGGATTTCAACATCCAAACGTTGGGCAGGGCATGCCAGGAAGAAGAGGGGGCACAGGTGAGGAGTGCCCGCCGGGCAGTAAGGGCCAGGCCCGAGGCTGCGGGGCTGGGGAGCGAGGCCGTGGGAATGGCCTGGACACCACGCAGGGCAGCCACGTGGGTCCATGGGTCTTAGAAATGAGTTGCTTAGATTAGGTCAGTGGTTGTTAAACATTTAAAATAATATTTTAAAACTTTTTAGCGGTAGAATTGCCATAAAACGGGCTTCCCTACGTAACGCAAAGTTGAGCTGCCTGGTTGAACTCAGCCACTACCTGAAGTTGTTGCCTTGGAGACACCGGGGGGGGGGGGGCGGCCAGGGAGGGGACGGGGA
>NW_020175018.1:11490371-11498391 GCF_003031525.2 Neophocaena asiaeorientalis asiaeorientalis | reverse complement strand
TCTGGTTGGGGGGGGGCGGCCGCGGGGGGGGGGGGGGGGCTGCCAGGAAGGTGACGTGGAACCATCCCAGTACGAGGGTGACCGCTGGGTGCCCACCCAGTAGGGTGCAGACCCCAGCCGCAGCCGTGGGCTCCAAATGCCCTCCCGACCCCCAAAGTGAGCTGCCTGTGGCAAGGAGGCACTTCTGAGGGCCATGCAGAGCAAGGAGCACAGCTACGGGCTGAGGGGCTTTAGGGATCGTTCTAGAAATGAGGGGAAGCAGAAGCTTCTGGAGGGTTTTACTCCTCCCAAGGGGAAATGGTGGGGAGACCGAGGCAGCCAGCAGACTACCACTGCAGCACTGCGTCCTCAGCCACCCTGCCAGTGGTCCCGGAGGCCGACCCAGGACCGACACAGATCCAGGCTGGCGCTGGGTGTGGGGGCGAGGGCTGGGCTGGCCCTGGCTGTCCCGTGTAAGCAGCAGAGGTGAGCAGCCCTGAGCAGCCACAGGGACCAGGTGACACTGGTGACAGGACTGTGGTCCCTACAAACAGAAGGGGCGGGGAGGGCAGGACTTGACGTTGCAGGGTGACCTCAGGCAGGTCTTTCCTCCTCTGAACCTCAGTGAACTCATCTTTAAAGAGGGGCCACATCAAGAAATAAAGGTTGGCGAGGATGTGGAGCAAAGGGAACCCTCGTACACTGTTGGTGGGAATGTAAATTGGTACAGTCACTAAGGAAAACAGTATGGAGGTTCCTTAAACAACTAAAATAGCACTGTCACATGATTCACTTCTGGGAATTTACCTCAAGAAAAGAAAACACTAATTCAAAAGGTTCTACGTACCCCCGTGTTCACAGCAGCATTACTTACAATAGTCAAGATATGGACCAACCTAAGTGTCTATCAATGGATGAATGGATAAAGAAAATGTGGTACATATACAGTAGAATATTCCTCAGCGATAAAAAAAAAAAAATGAAATCTTCAGTGAAACTGAAAGCTGGTTCTTTGAAAAAAGAAGCAAAATTGATAAACCTTTAGCCAGACTCATCAAGCAAAAAAGGGAGAGGGCCCACATCAACAAAATCAGAAATGAAAAAAGAGAAGTTACAACTGACACAGAAATACAAAGGACCATAAGAGACTACTACAAGCAACGATATGCCAATAAAATGGGCAATCTGGAAAAAATGGACAAATTCTTAGAAAGGTACAATTTCTCAAGACTGATCCAGGAAGAAACAGAAAATATGAACAGACCAATTTACAAGTACTGAAATTTAATCTGTGATTAAAAAACTCCCAACAAACAAAAGTTCAGGACCAGATGGCTTCACAGGCGAATTCTATCAAACATTTAGAGAAGAGTTGACACCTGTCCTTCTCAAACTAAACTATTCCAAAAAAACTGCAGAGCAAGGAAGACTTCCGAACTCATTCTATGATGCCACCATCATCCTGATATCAAAACCAGACAAAGAAAGATACCACAAAAAAAGAAAATTACAATATCACTGATGAACACAGACGCAAAAATCCTCAACAAAATACCAGCAAATTGAATCCAACAATACATTGAATCACGTTGGATCATACACCATGATCAAGTGGGATTTAGCCCAGGGATGCAAGGATTTTTCAACATCTGTAAGTCAATGTGATACACCACATTAACAAATTGAAGGATAAAAACCATATGATTATCTCAATAGATGCACGAAAAACTTTTGATAAAATTCAACATCCGTTTATGATAAAACTTCTCCAGAAAGTGGGCATAGAGGTAACCTATCTCAACATAATAAAGGCCCTATACGACAAACCCACAGCTAACATCATACTCAATGGTGAAGAGCTGAACGTGTTTCCTCTAAGATCAGGAACAAGACAAGGATGTTCACCCTCATCACTTTTATTCAAGGATGTCACAAAGAAAGAAAACTACAGGCCAATATTGCTGATGAACATTGGGTGGGATAGGGAGGGTGGGAGGGAGGGAGACTCAAGAGGGAAGAGATATGGGAACGTATGTATATGTATAACTGATTCACTTTGTTATAAAGCAGAAACTAACATACCATTGTAAAGCAATTATACTGCAATAAAGATGTTTAAAAAAATTACCTAAGGAGGCAAACGATCTGTACTCCAAAAACTATAAGACGCTGATGAAAGAAATTGAAGATGACACAAACAGATGGAAAGATACACTGTGTTCTTGAATTGGAAGAATCAATATTGTCAAAATAACTATACTATCCTAGGCAATCTACAGATTCAATGTAATCCCTATCAAATTACCAACGGCATTTTCACAGAACCAGAACAAGAAAAATCCTTAAAATTTGTATGGAAACACAAAAGACTCTGCATAGCCAAAGCAATCTTGAGAAAGGAAAGTGAAGCTGGAGGAATCAGGCTCCCTGACTTCAGACTATACTACAAAGTTACAGTAATTAAAACAGTATGGTACCGGCACAGAAAAGAATATATAGATCAATGGAACATGATAGAAAGCCCAGAAATAAACCCATGCAATTACGGTCAATCAATCAATCTACAACAAAGGAGGCAAGAACATACAATAGAGAAAAGACAGTCTCTTCAATAAGTGGTGCTGGGAAAACTGGACAGCTACATGTAAAAGAATGAAATTAGAACATTCTCTAACATCATACACAAAAATAAACTCAAAGTGGATTAAAGACGTAACTGTAAAACCGGATACTATAAAACTCCTATAGGAAAACACAGGCAGAACACTCTTTGACATAAATCGTAGCAATATCTTTTTGGATCCATCTCCTAGAGTAATGGAAATAAAAACAAAAATAAATAACTGGGACCTCATTAAACTTAAAAGTTTTTGCACAGCAAAGGAAACTATAAACAACCTATAGAATGGGAGAAAACACTTGCAAATGATGTGACTGACAAGGGATTAATCTCCAAAATATGCAAACAGCTCATACAGCTCAATATCAAAAAAGCCCAAACAACCCAATCAAAAAATGGGCAGAAGATCTAAATAGACATTTCTCCAAAGAAGACATAACAGATGGCCAAAAGGCACATGAAAAGATGCTCAACATTGCTAACATAGAAATGCGGATCTAAACTACAATGAGGTATCACCTCACACTGGTCAGAATGGCCATCATGAAAAAGTCTATGAATAATAAATGCTGGAGAGGGTGTGGAGAAAAAGGAACCCTCCTACAGTGTTGGTGGGAATGTAAACTGGTATAACCAGAGAACAGTACTGGAGAACAGTACGGAGGTTCCTTAAAAAACTAAGAATAGAGCTACCATATGATCCTGCAATCCCACTCCTGGGCATGTATCTGGAGAAAACCATAATTCGAAAAGATACATGAACCCCAATGTGCACTGCAGCACTATTTACAATAGCAAAGACATGGAAACAACTTAAACATCCATCAACAGACAAATGAATAAAGAAAATGTGGTACACACACACACACACACACACACAGCAGAATACTACTCAGCCATAAAAAGGAGTGAAATAACGCTATTTGCAGCAACATGGATGGAGCTAGAGATTATCATACTAAGTGAAGTAAATCCGACAGAGAAAGACAAATATCATATGATATCGCTTACATGTGGAATCTAAAAAAAATGATACAAATGAACTTATATACAAAACAGAAATAGACCCACAGACATATAGAAAACAGATTTATGGTTACTAAAGGAAAAGCAGGGGGAGGGATAAACTAGGAGTTTGGGATTAACATATACACACTGCTACATATAATATAGATAACCAACAAGGACCTACTGTATAGCACAGCGAAATATACTCAATATTTTGTAATAACCTATAAAGGAAAGAATCTGAAAAAGAATATATGTATGTGTCTATATACACACATACATAACTGAATCACTTTGCTGTACACCTGAAACACAACATTGTAAATCAACTATACTTCAATAAAAAATCTTTTTAAATAAAAAATAAAATAATGAAATCTTGCCTTTGTGACAACACGGATGGACCTTGAGGGCATTATGCTAAATGAAATAAGTCAGACAGAGAAAGACAAACACCATCTGATCTCACTTATATGCGGACTCTAAGACACAGCAACAACAGCAACCACAAAACCAAGCTCACCGTGCAAAGAGCAGATGGGTGGTTGCCACAGGCAGCGGTGGGGTGGGGTGCGCGAAACGGGTGAAGGGAGTCAAAAGGCACAAACTTCTAGTCACGAGATAATTACACCATGCGGGGGGGAATGTACAGCCTGGTGACTACAGTTATTAATACTGTACTGCATCTTTGACAGTTGCCAAATCTTAAAAGTTCTCGTCAGAAGTCAAAAAATTGTTACTGTGTATGATGAGGGATATTAACCACTTATTACGATGATCGCTTTGCAATATACACAAATACTGAAACATGTTGTACACCCGCAACTAATACAATGTTATATGTCAATTATACCTCGATAAAAAAGGTGGCTTGATGATCTCTACTCCGGGGGCCTACTGTGAAGGCAGGATGAGGTGCGGCAGGTTAAGGGCCCGCCTGCCCCAGCACCAGGCAAGCACTTGCTGCACATCTGTTGGCTACGTGGGGGAGCCCATCAAAGTAGCCCCACTTTCCTGCTAATGACCATGGCCTGGGGACTCCAGCTCCCAGGAGGATGGAGGAGCAGTGCAGCCCCGGACCAGGCCTTCGGGCAAAGTTTGGGACAATACCGCCACCTGGTGGCTGCTCAGGCGCATCACGGCTCCATCGGCACCCGTCACATTCCCTGCCCCCGTGCCGGGCGCTGGGGCCAGGTGAGAGCCCTACAAGAGTGGCAGGGGATGGACATGGGCACACCGGGGCCTTTAACCCAAATGGGAAACACAGGACGAAAGCAGCTTGGGGGAGAGAGCATAAGAGCATTTCTGCCAATGGCCGAGGGTGGTCCCTGAGCAGCACCCAGGGGGGTGCCACAAGCCCAGCTGGAGACATATGGAACCAGGAATAAAGGGATGGGAAGTGGAAGCACTCGGGGGGCAGGGTATCTGGAGTTACAGGTGTGGAGCTGTTTCGAGAAAAGCACCCAGGGTCGGAAGACAAGATGGGCCTGGCACTTGGGGCCAAGAGGGGAGGAGGAAACCAGCCCTGACGATGGCAGCAGTGCCTGAGCTGCACAGGCTGGGGGCACGGTAGTTAAAAACACATGGTGATCTTAGCGGGGGCAGTTCTGGGTGGGCAGAAGTTCAAGAGAGCAGTGCTGACGTGGACAGGCGAGTGTGGTCTCTCCTCAGGCGTGGGGAGAGGGTGGCACCCATCTCTGAAGAGGCTGTTAACAGCAGGCTGATCAGCCTTTAACACACGCAGGTCCTGACTCAGTAGGTCTGGGGTGGGGCCTGAGATTCTGCATCGTCAGCCAGCTCCCAGGTGACCTGATGCTGTGGGTCGGTTCCGTGGCCCAATCAGTGAGATGTGGGAGCGGATGTGGATTCGAGTGAGCAGAGAGGAGACCAGAGGCATCGGGGCTGAGGGGCTGCTGAAGAGGGGCTGCGGGAGAGGGTGGGGAGGGCCTCGCTTTGGCTGCTCTGAGGCCTTGCCTGGGAGACGCCCACCTGGGGCCGCCCGCAGCAGAGGTGAGGGAGCGAGCCCAGCGCCAGGCGCCCTGCAGGGGCACTGTCACGCGCTGGGGAGACAGCTGTGAGCTGTGCCACCTCTGCTCTTCCAGAGTGTTTGCTGTGTCTGGCTCCCAGGGTGGCGGGGACGCCCAGGGCAGCGAGGCCGCCTTGGTTAGTTGGGGGCTGGCCACAGAGAGTGCGTGGAGGGAGACGGAAGCCCGCGCTCCCAGACGTCCAGAGCCGGCCCGGAAGTGAGCCGCAGACCTGGACGCTGCCGGGGTGGGCCCGGCAAGGGTGCTCCCGATGGCAGGGTGGGGGGCGGGACGACGGGGCGCAGGTGGGCAGGCCAGGGTGGAAGGGCCCTGGTGGGGGTCGGAGGCCAGTCTTTGTGGCCAGGGGTAGGGACACGGTCACTGCGGGAGGGGGGGTATAGAAGGGTTTTCAAGGACAAACTGTTAAACTCCTGTTTCTCTCACCCTCGGGGGTGGGGGGAGAATCAGAAGTACACACACCGCCTCCTCCTGACTCACGGCCCAAGTTCGCCGCCGCCCCAGGAGGGGGCCAGGGACCCTCCGCACAGATTGCTGTCCGCCCACCCCTGCCCTTGAGATTCTTCCCTTTGTAGGTTATCTTGGCTGGAGAAAAGCACCTCTTGTTTTCTCTAACTCCCCAAATGAAATTTCAACATATGTCCCCCGTCATAATCCCCCTTAGGCCGTGGATAACCCTTCCCACAGACGCTGTCCTCTGCCTGGGATTGCTGGCCCCAAAGTGTTTGCCCAAGAGACTAGGGCCGCTTCTGGAAGCCCTTTCACTCCCTCGGGCAAACACGAGTACCTTTGAAGGTGGATTTGGGCCCGGATCTGTTGACTCAGGACATTAGCCTCCTGCATGAGGAAAACCTGCACTCGCGTACAAACAGCAAATCCTTTTTGAATTAAAAAAAATTTCAATTAAAAAGCATTTTGGTTCGCAGAGCTGAGCCCAGCCGAGCGGCGCCCGACCCTGGCCACAGCGCCCTCTGGTGGGCATGGGCCATTATCACAGCAGCAGGAAGTCCAGGAAAGAGACGTCGCTGTCAGGGGCTCTGTGGGGCTTCCCTGGGCCGGGGATGGTGGGCCCCTGGCAGAAGACCCTGCCACCAACGTATCAGACCTCTCGAGACACAGCACGCGATTCCCAGATTCCAAGAGCCTTTTGTCACGGTGAGGCCAGCATCCTGGCAGTGGGAGATGCCGACCTTGGTTTCCAGCTGCACTGGGGAGGCCAAGTCACTCTAGCCCCAGCCTCATGGCAGAAGGTGATCAAACCCCCCACCCACTCTTGAGAGTGAAAAAGCAGTCCTCCATGTGCATCAGAATCAAGGGTTTGAACCAAAGCCAGTGCTGCCTGGACCCTGCTTGGGGTCAGGGTGGGGTTGAGGGCAGGGCAGGCATCGGCATTTCTTAAAAGCATCCAAGGGACTTTAATGGTTAAGCAGGTAGAGAACCACGACCTGAAACCTTTTGCTAAATAAAATAAGAGGAGAAAGAAGTAAAGGCAAGCATACACCCTCCCACTCTTCCCTCCCTGGGTCTTGTTAACTATCAAATCAACGAGAGGGGTCCAGACAAGAAACAGCAGTAAGGAATTGTTTTTAGCACCTGAATTTTGAGATGTGGAAGCTGAGGCTCAGGGAAGATCAAACTTCCCAAGGTCCCCGAGGGCTGGGTGAGGCCAGGGGCAGGGACAGGCACACTGCTGGTAGGGCAACCAGCCTCAGGACCGGTGTCTACACGCACCTCTCAATACAGGTGGAATTCCGAAATGGGGGACAGGTGGAGTCACAGAAGGGCCTGGAAGGATGTGGCAAGAGCGGGTCTGAAGGAGCCCAGGCTGGGCCTCAGCGCCCTGGCCAAGTGAGGACAGGTAGGGGGAAGTAAAGATACAAGACACCAGCCAACCTGAAGTCTGGCTCAGGGCTGGAGTGACAGTCACGGCAGGTCCCCAGGGCGGATGGGCGGTGGGTGAGGTTCTGAGCAGTGGCCCCGGCCGTCCCCACAGCCTGCCTTTCCCAAGCCTGTTCTGGCACCTGTCCTGGCCCCATGGGCCAGGCCATGACACCTGCTGTGTCACCCCGGGTTCAGCCCCTCTGGGAATTTCAGCTCCGGGAAGCTTCCTCTCCTCACACGAGGACTCTGTGTCCTCCCATCTGTTTCTGGAAGCCTGGCTGCTGGATCTCGGGTACCCCTGGAGAGGAAAGGGCCAGGTGCCATTGTGAGGAGTGGGCCCTAAGGGGCCTCACGTGCCACGGCGCAGGCCTCCTCTGTGTACTGGGAGGGCTGATAAGCCCGTAGAAGGGCTCTGTCCAGAAAAGGGCTGTCACGTGCAGACTGGGGCCTGGGGGATGAAGGGAGGGCAGGGCTGCCCCCCAGACCTGGC